>NC_051131.1:5572438-5872438 GCF_014839805.1 Manduca sexta
TAGAATTTTATGCATCTGTTTTACACAGTTACTACTATTTTTATTACGTACAATAAAATAGAGACGCAGATGTGTTTATTTGGATTGTAGTGGGTATTATATTATGATTGTGATAGTTTTTTTTATGACTCTTAATATTGGCAGTCTGACTAGGTTTTTTTTATTAATTTTTGCGTGTTAAAAATAATCTGTTTGCCGACATATATTTGAAATGACTTCGGTTGTAAAATATTGTGAATAATTTATCTTTTTATAAAACAAAACTATAGATAGGTATAAAAGTGCATATATAAGAAAATTTTATTTCTTAAATTATTGATTCCTATACAGCCTACGGCTTATTCCAAGAGCAATACATGCAAAATATCAAAGAGGTTATAAAGTAACTCATTTAGTATACTTTATGTCTGCGGTGACCAGGGACCAGCTTCGATTTTGGCCAGCCATCGACAACTAATTGTATTCAATTAATTTATCTGTACAGCACAAAATTGACTTTTATTGAAATTATCTCCTTTGAGAACCAAACTTAATTGGTCTGCGTCAAGATAATGAAATATAACGAAGTATCTATATTTACTTTGTAAATTTAGCTTTGAATATTTAAAGTTAAATAGATTTAAACCGTCGAGTATTACAGTTTATGAAGTTAAGCTTTTTACTAAAAAAAGTATTTTGAAATTTATTTTGATGAAACACATAATTCTTATTATTAAAAAATAATAAGGAAATTTATTTTCCGGTGATGCATTGATCAAAGCCAGCCATCGGCTCGTGTTTGAATTTCTATGTGTTTCGTGTTCCGCCCGCCGCAGGACGCACCGTGTTCATGCGCCGCTTCCATCATGTTATGTTTAAAGCGCTTGCGCAATGCACTGCGTCTTAGAACATATAGTTTACAAAAGATGTCTTCTCTGAAAACATTTACAAAAGTACACAATATAAAACTACATAATTTATTGGGCTCGATGCAAAGCCAATATAATTCCAGTCCAATTTCACTTCTAATTCAATTTGTTTATACCTTATACACTATGTAAAACTAATTTTAAACTATTCCAGTCTACGACATTGGATTAACTCTTGTGTCAAACGAAAACGTGCCGACCTTGGATTTGATTGATATCACCAATGTAACCATTACAAGCAATTTGTTTTAGGAATACGTATCTGGGCTTAAGAATTAATTATGTAGGGTGCGCGGTCTCAAGGATGTACACTCAAATAGAACAATCGATGGGTGACCCGAACTGGCTGCATTCATAGAACTTATGCATCGCTGATGAGACCTCGTGTCAATAGCACAAGGTGAAAATACAAATATACAGGTACATTTACGTAACGACCTATATTTTGTAATACCAGGCTATAAATAGAAAACTACGTATGAAGTAGGAGATATATGACATGAAATATATATAATGATTTCTTATGTTTACGCGAATGTTCGACATTGAATTAAAAAACATCTGAATTTTAATGGGGAAGATGATTGGAAGCTCGCACAAACCTGAGATCTAGTTCTACACTTAATTAAATCAGAACCTAAAAGACCGGCTGTCAGACTTCAAGACACTGTGAGCTCATTCAGCATAGATCGGACCACCAACAGCTAAAAATTTAAAAAGTTGTATAATTGTAAAATGTAGGTAGATGTTGTAACTTTGACTATGCGGATGACTAACATCTCAGTCCCTCCCGTGATCACGAAGGCTGAAAAGTTTTCGAAACGTCGGGAGAAAATTAAAATATAAAAACCGCGATAAAATCCGAAAAATAGTTTAATTTACAGATTTTATGAAATATACAGGTTCAATTAAAACACAAATTACTCTTCCAAAGTTCAATGCAATTGTGCTTATCTACTCACTCAAGACCCTTACACTATATCATTAAATTAAAAATAAAACACCCTACCATTAATTACTTTCTAACGGTAATGGGTTCACGTAGGTACATATTTTAAAATGTAGTGTCATTTAACACGGTGTTATAAAGCAATTTAGATTAGCATCGCATGGCTGTTTTAATTGATATTCCCGTTCATGCTATTCTGCATAATAGTGGCATAAAATGTCGGATGGCGTTATGCCACGTAAATCATACTGAAGACAGCGCGTACTATTAATATTTGGCGGAAATGCATTCCATTGATGAAGGTTTTATTAAAACTTGAAACATGCCGGCAAACATCTTGGTTTATTTACCCATATTCGTTTAAAATGCGTCAGTTTTGGAAGTATTGTGAGTTTAATTCTCGGTTGAGAGATGTCTAAATGCATTTCTATATTGCTTGCGGCTTACTGCCTTTAACTTTAATAACAAAGCGCAGGCACAATAATGGTTGAGAAAATTCAACCCCTGTATTTTTATTAAGAACAAGTTATTTTAATTAGAGATCATTTTTGAATTATTTAAGTTATATGGCAAATTACAGTTAATCAAAGTATTGATTATAGTATTTAGATTAATTATAGATAATTCTATTTGGGTATCTTAAGTACCTGTAGGATTTACAACGACGAAGGGTCTGTATAACGTGATTCCTGCCGGTTTCCCTATATGTAGAATGTAAAATCGAATTAACATTAGAATTAGTTGCAGTACTGCATTCATGCATATTAGTATCTATAAGTTGTGTCGGGTTCTCTTTCGAAACATTTTACCTTCCACCACTGAGGATTTGTGATCTAATATGTATTCATATATTTATCTATTTCATGAGATGTGAATAAACAAGATCGAAATATGTTCAAAGGAAAATCGAGTTTATTACACTTCGGATAAAAAATAAATGGAAATAAAAATATAGAATTTGGCGGAAATTCTGTCAGCGCCGGCGACCGCCTATTTTAACTGTTTCTTAAACTAGTTTAGAGTTGTGCTTGTTGTGTAAAAGTGGTGTGGGTTTGTGCAATAAATCACTGGCATTGACGAACAGAAACTTTTAAGTGGATTTGGGAATTTCGAACAGAGTGACTTTTTTTATTTACTAGAAAATATTTAGAGAAACAAGTTTAACAGTAAAAAGAACTATATTAGTTGAGGTTAGATTATACCAAAACTCCATCACAAAATATTTTTACTAACTTATATTTAATTTCAAGTGACTACGCTTTGAAACTGACAGTTGTTGAAATTTTTAAAACAGCCGTCAGTTTTTTGCAACAAGTTGACTGCAACATACGAAACATGCTTAAGAATATTAAATATCATCAAGATATTATTTTGTTTTCTCTTCGTTTTTTTTTTGCTTTAAATGACGAGACGAGCTTGCCGTTCACTTGATGGTAAGCGATACTACCGCCCATAAACAGTAGAAATACCACCTTTAATTACAAAGTATTGTTTGGTATTCCTACTGCATTCGCCATCCTGAGACATGAGATGTTGATTTTCATTATGTCCAGTAGTTACACAGGCTACAATGTCCTTCAAACCGGAACACAAGTGTTTACACACTGTTGTTTGGCGGCAGAAATAGGTATTGCGATGGTACCTACTCAAGCGGACTTGAGATGGACACATATGACAGACCTACCACCAGTAGATTGTACCGTACGTTCTTCGTACCGTAATTCTAGCTAAAGTTTAAACCAACGTAACGTGAATTGGCTTGATTGGGGCATTATTAATTCAACTGATTTAACCAACCAAACAAGACCACGGTTTCATACATTTCCTCTATAATAATGCATCGAGTTGAACAATAAACAGGCTTACACGCAATATTGGAAAACGTAAACAGGTTATAACCGTATGCATTTAATGAACCTAATTATAAAAACATTGCGATTTTAATAAGTTCCGTTTATCGGCTTTAAGTACTTTAACCTTAAGGTTTTTATTATTTGTACTAGTGTCATTAGGCAAGCGTAAGTACAAAACGGAACCACGAATGAGGTCTCCAATCGAAAGGTAGCCATCTTTTTTATCCAGGTACAGTAATGTCAATAACGGCTTCAAGTATAGTTGCAAATAACAGTATATAGTTGGATAATTTTTTTTACGAAAATGCGTATGTACAATATTAATAGTACTAAAGTTATTTGAAACCTTCCAGAATGTAAAGCACTTACTTTAAGCCCCCGTTGACATGACAAGATGTTGGAAATATTTGAATTTAACCGAGGTAAACAAAACTAGATCTTAACCAGTAATTAAATTTAATGAATTGTTTTTAATACAATTTATTTAGCGTTAGACATTTCTATTATAATATATTATTTCAACAAAGTTGTAATAGGCTATAGCAAAATTGAGAAACATTCTAGGGACAAATGCTACAAAACAAATACGAACGGAGTCACTGGCACGTCGCGAAATATTTTATTTTAACAAATTATTCGAACACTATACACATATCGCTAATACATTTCACGCTTATATAATATTAAAAAAGCAATAAGTATTATGTGCCCAAAGGTCAACGGATGCTACTTATATGTATGCGGGACCTTCATAGATATATTTTTCTAATACCAGTAATCGTTTTAAAATAAACATTGCTAATGTCCACTGTATTATAACTCAATAACTTGCTATGTGGAAAATATGTTTGACGATAATATCTTAGTATCATAACGGAACCTAGAATCGCGTGTCGGGTTGAAAATTCTTGGAAAATGAGGCCTATAAAGTTCTGGTAACTTTTAACACATTTATCAAAATTATGTCGTGAAATGATAAATAAGGGGTTAATATCATTAAACAAAAGTTCCATTGTTAGAGATTGTAATAAAAATACCAAAACATTTTAAATCTATCTTTCTTCGCGACTTTCCGCAGGTTAATGCTTATTCCTGAGATAAATACTAACATATAGCATTCAGGAGTAATTAAGGTACTTAAAGCCGTAAAAAAAATCGGTGAAGAGTGTATGTATTACATACACACATCCAAAAAAGTCTTTTTTTTATAATATTATTTAGATATAAAAATAAAAGCCAATAATAAAATAAAGTTGGTAATATAACGTTGCAGTTTATTTTTAATAAACTATCAGAATTTACTTTATACACAATAGATACAATATTTTACAATTTGTCTCCGAGGAATATTAGATTCTACTGCAAATCTTATTTTTCATTTTAATAATTCGATAAAGTCGCTTATCATGATTTTATTTTGAACTTTCAAAGATATAGCGAATAGATTGGAGGTTTTGTGGTTTATTTATAATATATATTTTTGTATATATATATATTTGTCTTGTATCCGTCATCTCTGTAAGCCTGAAGGTCCGAGCCCGGCGCCGACAGGGAGGACTACAATGTAACAACACGGCATATTAATACACGTCACCTAAAAACCCTTTGCCGAACCGTCCTGTCAGTTCCAAAACAATATGTCCACAATATATTAAAGATATATAACTCCGTCCAAGCATTCTTGTGTGATTTTTTCTTAAAGGAACCCAACACAATATATAGGGTACCATTATGCATACATGCGGTTTGCAAATCGTTCTAATGATAATTAGATTTTACATGAATTATAAAAGGGAAGCCGGTAGGAATTAGTTTATATAGACCCTTCGCCACTGTTGTATTGAATCAATGTAATCTCTTAGAGCGACGAGCGCAGTGCAATCCAACGCCGTGTTTTGTAATGCAAAGTTCGTTTCGTGTTGTTAATGAACAGTCTTACCTTAGCCTTACCATCAGGCGAGCAATTTATTCGTTTCGACATTCACAAAATACATGACCTATCGCCTGCTGACAAAAGGAATAACTAGATACAAAACTTTCTACATTTAGAAGTCTTAGTTGACGTCAAATGAAAATGCAAATTAGTTCTGAAGTTTATCTATTTAGAACAAATAGAGTTGTCGTACCATCCTTACAATGTATTTAAAGCCCGCTTTCTGCAATACAAGCAGAATAGCAGACTGTTTTAACATGCTTGTAAAGTTATCATGTGTTAGGTGCCCTAATGCCTGCTTTTATGAGGTGTGTGACTGCAATTTTCTTTTAATTTTCAATTAACAAATTAATAAACTAAAATAATTGGTCTAAAATTGAAAATCTGTTGAACCACTGTTTAAACTATTTTAGTTGCCAAGTATAAGTGGAACAATTGTTGCTATGTTATAATAAAAGACAAAGTTGAGTAATGTTACTAAGGAGTCAGTGGCGAAAGGTCCGTATAAGTCCATTCCTACCGGCTTCCCTTTTGTAATTTATATAAAATCTAATTATCATTAGAACGATTCGCAGACATTTATGCATATTAATACTTATATGTTGCATCGTGTTGCCTTATAGAAAATTTCACTCTTCGCTCCTGCTAAGAACGTTTAAAAAAAGAGCGTACTCCAAGCGCTGAGAATCGCGTCAATGACAGCTATGATATTATAAATGTTTACGGAAGATGATGTTCAGGTTGGGGGAGTTCGGGTTCCATGATGTGATAGGGGGCGAGCCTATTGCCATATCGGGCATAAATTCTAACCTCTGGGGATCCCTACTCACAGTTAAACCGAGAGAAAATCCCAATATCACCTTACCTAACTCGGGGACCGGACCTAAGACTCAGCACTACAGTTGTAGTGTAATACAACTACGCCAGTTAATTATATTAAACATTAATTATGGCAACTCACTGTTAAATGTCAAATGCAATAGAAATAATCCCTAAACAGTGTAGTTGAAGCACGCCGATTAACACAGTAGGAGCTCTAGAACTACCTTTATGGCGATGGTCGCGCGGTCGGGAAGCAAATTGACCGCTCGGTTGGAGATCCGCTTTACTAAATTATTCGGTAAATTCTTACTTAGATTAATCAATTGACACAGTGATTAGCGTATCTTTGAACAATTAATATACTATTATGTGTTGTCCAATATACATATTATATTAAATTTTATAAAGTTTCTCAATGTACCTTCTGTTTTGGTTTCTTGTTAATCGACTAACTAATGTGATTAGAGTAGGTAGCCATTTATCACTGCAAACGATTAAAAAACATCATAACGCAGGTGAATTATTTGAATTTTCGATTCAAAATCGTCTTTTTTAAAATAAAACGAGCCTTTTACAGTGACATTGAGGTTTTCTGCTCTGTGTTAGCCTGTGTTGTGGAATTTCGTGTCTGATATGTCAACAGGCTCTCTATTACATCATAGGATGGGATACACACAGCAAAGAGTGGATACAAAAGTTACGTCTTTACCAACCTCTTCAGGAATAAAATACGTGAATGTGTATACAGCCCATGATTATAAGTTCAGTTCAGCTGCTGGGCACCGATCTTCTCTATTGCCGAGGGAGTTTGAGCCTTAGTTCACTACGATGGCCTAGTTTAGAATAGTCTCTTTTATCAATGCAATTACGAGTGAACAAAAACATTATTTGTATGAAGTATCTCTGATTTATTGCCGCAAGAGCGAAACTTTATCACAAGCACTTTTACAGCTATAAACGGCAAACAATTTCCAACTTTTTTGTTTAAGAGTTTATTTTTCAAACATAAGACAAAATTGATCATAGGATAAAGTATAATATGAACAAATAAAAAATACAATTTACGTAAAATAGTTTAATTGTCTATTTCAAATCATTCAGCCATTATCACCATTAATGGATCTTTTATCTGGCGATTGGAAAATCTGCTATCAAACCGACAGGGCCTTTATAGCGAATGTTTTGGCACAACGACCTTGGCGATGGGCCCGCACGGTATAGGCACTCGTCACGTTATCTTCATATCAAAGCCACTAACTTATGGAAGGCTAATGCGGCCTGTGACGAAGACACGCACCGGCAATCATCTATTTTTAGCGCATCCGATATTCTACGTTTGCTAAAATAATTCTCTTAATTTTATATGGCTCGAAACGCGCAAATGTGTCGCCTAATTTTAAGTCATATTTACTACCTATAATTCCAGCAGAAACTCCACGCGGTGCTGATTTTAAAGATAAAGAAAAAGAATTAAGGATGCGAGGCAGATTTTTGGATTTCCGCTAATGCCACTCTACATACGTAACACATCGCCAAGTTGTCATTTCACGACAACTTTTCTATAAAACTGTGGTACCTATTCTTCTGATAATTAATCAGTCGCGCTGTAGACAAATTTATTAACGTCGTGGCACTACCTAGCTATAGTGATAGAGTCACTCTGTCAATTATCCGGTTTCAAACAGACTGGCATACCCCCCCCCCCCCCTCCCCCCCGAGACAATTCTTGTGCGCTCGGTCTTCACACCGAATGCACTTTTGCCGAGGCATACATTCCAGTGAGTATACCTCATGATTGTAACCACTTATGGTTCTAACTAACACATTGAGGCCTATGAGTTCTTGCGAACATTTCCTGGCCTTTCCCCACACTTCCCTTCCCCGGATATCCCAAGTTTCCTCCAGGACCACAATATACCTCTTCAACTTCTAAATAAATTAAAAGTGTTCAGTGTCCTAGGTCAGGCCTGACCTCAAGAAGTTCGTTACAGAAGTTGGCAAATAGGCTATGAATATTAGTGTAAGTCCGGCCGACATTAGACCATGACCTACATCGTGATTGGCTTGCATTGTAACAAAGTTTCGAACGGGTTCGTACTGCCCGTAGGCGGAAATGTATTTTACATTACAGGTGTACACTTGTAATGATGTAACATAATATGTCTTCAAACATAATAAAAACCATTAATTTTGTTTCTAAAGACAAATTAAGTACTTACTATAAAAGTGTAAAGAAATCAATTGTATCCAGATCCTAATTCCAAAAATTCAATTGCTTAGCGCTATTTTATTATAAAGCAAAAGTTATATATAGGGTCATTTATTATCTGTGTATCCCAGAATTCGAAGTAAAAAGAAAAAATATATTAAATGATAAATATAAATTAAATTTTATAATAAAATTTAATTACGAATTATGAACATACATTATTCTAAGTTTAGTGATCGTGAAAATAGATTTATGAGTCTTTAAAAGCCCGTGTTAAAAGCCGCATGATTTTGACGTTTAGTATTTTACACATGAATATATTTATAAATTATTCTTTGTTCACTGAAAAGTTCACTGTGTTAGCCTGTTGTATTTTCATTTAATAAACTCATTTTATAAAATAATCTTTATGTTAAAGATAAGCAGCTGCACGCAAAACGTGGTTACTGCGTTCGACATTCATTAACCACGATATACACCCACACATCTAAAATATACCTGGTAAATTTTATCCTATTTTGCTTTTGTAGTATTAGTAATGGAAGGATGTGAATGAACGTTTCAGGTATAATTAGATTGGTGTTCTATATTTTTTTTTTCAATGAGCTAAGAGCTCTAAGAATTCTAATAATAAGAATCTAAGATAAAATAAACATAACAAGATATAATCAAATTTACAATCTAACTTACTATAATTTGCCGGTCAATCTCTGAAATATAATTATAAAATCCCCATAATAGCAGATCGCTGGCCTCAAAGAACAAGGTTACATTTGGGCATCGCAACCGCAACCAAAAGATAGTCTTTGATACAACTTTACAAAAATACACACGCTCTGTGTACCTTTTCTTTCATTCATGATAATAGGGTTGTCAAAACTGTTGATATCCTATACCGAAAATAAGCAAAATATACGTGAAAGATAAAAATAAGCATGGAATATTGATGATGTAAATCAAACACTTTGATCTCATCTTTGTATAAGTCAGCCCTATCCAGATGGTTGGTAGGCGATTGTTTCCAAAGGGAATTATCGGTTGCCCACGCTATGTTTGTCTTACAAAAAGCCGTGTTGAATGTAAACAGCACCTGTTATTATCCGACTAACGCATCACACGGTCGACAATAATAAGCAAGCTTTGTTCGGTATTGGATATGAGGCGTGGACGGTAATTCTATTAATAGGAAAGTAAACTGGCGGCATCGGTCTCGCATTATGTGTCCTCTTTTCATCGGAAAGCGTCAACGATTGTGTTTGCGATTCATCATTAGTGAATTCATGACGATAAATTCAATTTTTTTTTTCAATTGCGTTTGTTGAGGTTTTTTTCTCAATTGTGTTATACTTTAATTTTGTTTGCACTTTATTATGTTTTTACCTACCTTACCTTAACCACTGTTAAGGCGCGCGATCGCGAATTAATGTAAATTGTACTCTATTTACAAACGCATTAAAATTTTTACAAATATATTATTATTTACTACTGAATTTGTTGTCTTTTAGCCATATTGATATTTATTAGCTTGTATGTTTAGTTTAAGTGACAATGTCCGTGAATTTATAAACACAAATAAATTAATATCATACTGCTGTAAGTTAAAAGATAGTGTCATAGCATTATAAATATTCATTGGTTTCCAATATTGATAAGTTCCTTTTCACAGATAGCAAACATTTTCTCGTCTCACTAGACTGTATGTTCAGTAATGTTCATTTACGTTCAGAAACTGTACTAAATAACATTTAAACTATTTTCCATGTGGATGCGTGTTTCCAACATGCATTCAAATGCACGAGCGCTTATTTCTAATATGTTTTAATTTGTATTCCCTCACTGCATCGGTGACCTCTTTATTCAGTTCGCAGCGGAATTGTTCCATTTCCACTTAAATACGTTGAAATTTCTACTCTAGCAAATTGACTCGGTGATATATCCGCTGCCCAATCTGTTTTGTGAAAGTTTGCAAAACTTCATTAACATGTTATCGAATTATGGATAGACATAAACGAATGCGAAAAATGTAGCCATTATTTGTGTAGAACATTACATGAAAAGTTAACAGCCAATTAAATGGTTATTACAACTCTATGCACTAATTAAAGTTATATTGTACATTTTACTGTTTCATACGGAGTTAACTATTCAATGTACGATAAATATCTGTTTTTGTTTTTATCTAATATCTAATTCAAACTCTGTTACAGTTGGGGAATATATGAACTTAGTATTGCAATATAGTCTTAGTAGGTTTTTGTGTGCCATTTTTATATTCAGGATTATGCATAATATAAAACAACCCATATGTTCCGCATATTTACACAATATCGTAATATAGTGTAAATCAGTCAATCTAATAAAGTTATAAATAAATCTCGAATACCCAAACTCTGTATTATACGATTAACAAATTGCTTTATTTCACTTCATCAAAATAATAGCATAATATTTAACCTGACAAGTTCAAACTTGCCGTTCTCATTAGAAATCATTGAATAAACTCACGTAATTTAAGAGATTTCACAGCTTCATTCACATATTATGCGCTAGCGGACTCAGGCAATATTACAGAGCTGAATACAGCAGCTTTCTTAAGTCGGCTTTACACGAGAACAAGTTCTCAACCGATGGAAGCGAGAATATTACTGATTCTAGTTTGCAAGTTTGTGTGTAACGGTTTTTTCTTATTATAAACATGGAGAGAAGTGACGAAGGGTGACATTTTCAGAAAGGAAACCCAACATATTGGTACTAAAATACAATAATGCGGTCTGCAAATTCTTCTAATGATAATTAGATTTTAAATAAATTCCTCAAAACGGGAAGCCAACAGGAATCGGACTATATGAACCCTTCGGCGCTGATAAAGAGACGATCTACTCGCTCGCTCTATGGTAAGCACCACGACAGCAAACAGTAGAAACACCGCCTCTAACTGAGAATTGCATACCATTGCACTGCGTATTTCATACTTAGATGTCAGATAATTGGTTGTTTCACAATCACAGTGCCTTTAAGATTTTTTAAGCCGACATTGTTACATAGTGGCAAAAATAAACAGTTATAAAGTCATCCAGGCAGATTCTGTAAGAAATCTACTCACTTACTGTTTAATTTTTTACACAATATTATTATCCGTTGAAATATGAAAGAGAGAATTGCATCAAATTGAAATTAAGACAATTTTTTGTTTTATTTTATTCGCACACGAGATAGAAACTGTTCTAGTGTAAATCCGGATTTAGCTTAGAATTGATGTTGTTATTCCTGCTGCACGAGAGACTGTAATTTTATGAAACAAAATTTTAACAAAAGCGAATAATTCAAGACAGCGTCAAGATTTTCAACAAGTGTTTCCGTTTCTCTGTGACCGAAAGATTTAATGCACCGAAAGTAGGTCAGTGTTCCTTTTGAGGAATAAAAGAAAAATGTTGTAACACTGCGTACACGCGATATTATTCAAATCTATTCTAGTCTTGCTTATCCACTACCTCGGAATAAAAGATTTTCAATCTTTGCGATGAAATTTTTAAAGCTTTTATTCTTTCGGTATAAAATTTTATCATTTCTGTTTAAACTCGCTCTAAATGTGCGTCGAAAGTGCATACGAATTTCATAATTTTTACTGGTAGTAGGTTTCTCATATGTGAGAGTCCGCCTGGGTAGGTACCAACGCAATGTCTATTTCTGCCGCCAAGCACCAGTATGTAGTCACTGTTATGTTCCGATTTGAAGATAATGAGACTTAACTTCTCACGTTTCAGGATGGCGAACGCAGTGCAATACCAAACAACACTTTGTCATTCAAGGTGTTGGATGGTGTTTCTACTGTTTATGGGCGGTCGGTTCGCTTACCATCAGGCGAGCGGCAAGCTCGTCTCGTCATTCAAAGCAATAAAAAAATATATACATATAAAACTAGTTTTTACTCGTGATCCTGTCCGTGACAATCTCTTGGAATGTAAGTCTCATAAAAACTATGTATTTATTGAGGGATAAGTAACCTCATATTCAACCATGAATTACCATTTATTTTATTTAAAATCATAAACAGTTTAGAAGTCACGCCAAAAGCTCCGTAAGAATTTGCAAATATTTTAGCGTGCAAATACGTTCAAGTAAACATGCTGTAGTGTCCCGGAAAAGCAAATGCTTACCTTTCCAATTTAATAGGTCAATCATCATATTCGTAAATTAAGGTTCGTTATTTCACCGGCTGGAATAACAGAAGCTCAAAAATTTATTATCTTTCCAAAATGGAAATACCGAATTATAACAATGTAACACTATATCGTGGATATGCAAGCATATTTTGTAACGGCTTTCCTCGTAACACTGTTTACTTATCAAACTGAATCTGAATTCATGAATATGGACCGTACACTCACAAATGTCAATACTGAAATTGTATAGATAAAATTACTGTGCCGCGGGCCCGATAGCGTAGAGCTTGTTCCGTTAAATTCTAATTTGTTAGACCGCCAAATCAAATAGAGAATAACAAAACCATGTCGTACTAAAAATATATTACTCCTGACAAAATCGTTTGAAACGCAACTAAAACTCCGTCTGCACGATATCGCAAATAAATATCGATTTGACGCCATATAAAAGTATATTTCGTTACAATATTACATAAAGATAACTAGCGTCTGAGATAGTTCTTTGACAAAACTGCACGAGCCATCCTTTCTGACTACAGATGATCCTATTATGGAAATTGTTTTATCTAGCATATAGATAAATGAAGGTTACATGTAAATTATACATTATCAGGCTGCAAACCAAGAAAGTGTCTGCAATGAATATTTGATGTGCCGTGTGGATAAATTAAGGTGACAAAAGTTAGTTATATTTTATTTTATTAAATAAGATATTGTCGAGAAAGAAGAGTGTCGCGGCTTGCGCAAAAGTCCCGTGGCGGGAGGAGGGTTTGAGATACTAACCGCGGCAAACATCCGACAAGGCAACACCGGCCGGAGAGTGCGGGTGCGAGGGTTGCGAGGCTGGCAACATCGCGGGTGTTACTCCTATCCTAGTACGGCGTGTTTATTCTGCCGCGTATATCGACCGGCGCGCGGGGGTCCCGGGGGCGCGCGCCGCCCGGCTCAGTCGCAAGCACCGCGCGCTCGCTACCGTTCGTCTCCTCACTGCAAGTGACAGCTACCGCCGATACCTCACTACAAATCGCTGTGTATACGCGATAATAAACTGTCAAACGTCCGACTGGACTACTATTTCAATAAACGTTCGCTCATTTTTATCGTGTGTAAAGGAATAAAGAGATTTGTTGTGATACGGGGCAAACCAGCACCTTAAAGCGACTGGCACTTCTTCAGGCGGCTGTCCAAACGGTAAGATCCTTTATAATATGTTGATATTATTTTGTGGTGATGAATAATATTTCGCACAGTTTCTTTAGAATGAGTATTTAAAGTTTCATGTATTACAAAATAAGTTATGTACCGGTATTAGATGACTGTTAAGAGGTTACAATAACCATAACAATGCCCACCTTTCAAAGTTTATGACAAAGTTAATTGAGACATTTATATGCTATATAATTTACAAGTAACGTGTGAAATCATATATTAAAACCGAACAACGTGTTTTATCTTGATGCAATATTTTTACCGCACGCACAATAGTTCAGTACTGTTGTGATGCTTATCATAACAATAGAGGTTGTTATCTTTATAACGTAGTTACCGGCTACAAGTCTACGATGCATCGTAGTAAAGTCGTAGCATCGTAGCAATTATTGTGGCGCTAGATGTATAGATTGGTTTTAAAGATCAAATATCATAATTCTCCATGTTCATTCATAAGTATAATCTACATTATGTGTATATAGTGAAGTAGAAATATAGTTTATTTATATAATAAGTACGGCGTGAAGGTTTATACGAATTGTATATTCTTCCGTTTACAGTATTTTTATAAGTGTGTGCAGGATACAAAAATTACTTTTCGACGCAAATTTTGTGTTCTTCTTTCATACAGACGTGATTATTATACCACGCCTAAAATAATAATGTCAGCGAAATCACATATTATCTTGCATGAATTTTCATTTTCCATATTAATACTTATATCTTTGGACTTGTAGTTTAGTTTATTTTGAATAAATGTAAAAAATAACTACAAATACTTATGATAACATTTTCAATTTTGATATACGGGAAAAGATTAAATGAACGTAATATAAATATGAGAATTATAATAATTGACTATTACAGATTAAAAGCTAAGTCAGATAAGAATCTGAGTTATTTAAAATGTTTATAAGTATAAAATACAGTATTTACATCAAATTTCTACCAGAATCATAAATTTGGACTTTGTTAACAAATATATAATTGTTTTTTTTTTGTAAAAAATGACCGTCTCTTTGGTCTAATAGAAGCATATATTATGAAGAGATTATTATATATTATTGATTGAGAACTTCTAGCTTCGATTTTCCTGGGATTGAATTTCCAAAATGAGGTTTACGCCAGGCAGGCGGAATGTCGAAGCTTGACCGAATCTTAAAAAAGTGTATTGCGCCAACACGACAATAACAAATAGACAAAATTAACTAAATATTACTACTACGTCTATTTCAATGCAGCGATGTGCGAGCATAGTTGTGTTCCGGTTTGCAGAATTTTATCGAAATCATATTTAAGTGCGTACTGAATATAAGCATTTAATGCTGACAGTAACAAAAGCAATGTAGCAGTACGGTGCAAATCTTAGTAATCATATTAATAAAAAAAATCAAATCTTGATAATGAACTTACCAAAAACAATTCTACTCTTTATGTGCCTTGGAAAGAATCGAAAAGCAAATAAGTGTTTTTTTTACAACAATAATTAAAATTATTTCTGTTCACAAATTTGCAGGCTATAAATAGTAATATATGACTTGTAAAAATACACACCTAAATAAGGTTTGCTTAGGAAATTATTTACGCAAAATTACTACGGCTATAATGAGAAACAATTACATACATTAACTTTTTTATTGTTTATGAGGAAAGTTTTATACGAAAGGGCATGCAATCCGCACATTACGCGAACTGAGACTCCAAAGCCATACTGGAGATATATGTGGCAGCTGGCAAAAGCGGGAAGACAGATGGATGGAGCGACGTGGTAATATCCACAAGGATATGACAAATCTGAGGCGATTTAGTTAAAATCCTTACTATTCTATTCTAGGGCTATTTTTTCAGAGTTGGGAAATCAATGTATGATATTGCACTGTTTTTTATTGCAAAATAAAATCTGTTTTCACGCTTAATTCTCTGAATAAACTCTAGACAGCGTAGTAAAAGGTAGTATGTATAACAACCATAGATTTTCCTTGATTATTTGTATAGTATTATAAAAAAAGGTTAAGACCACAAAAACATTTTATTATGGAAAGATATCGTGAGCTACATTATCTTGAAACCACGTCCTTTGTTGAAATATGGACAGACATGCTAACAAAGTTTCGCTGTTCAAGGACAAACAAATTATTCGACAACTTCATATATCGAAGTGAAATCACATCCAAACATTATCCGCCAAAACTTGATTTATATATAAGCTTCTTATGTAGTTGGATACATATATATATACAAAAATTTGCAAGTATTTTAAAGCGGTAACATGAGGCACGAGTTTAGAAATTGTAACTGATATTGTGATAATGTAAGGAAATTATAATATCATGGGACGAATATAATTTCGGCAAAGACTGATTGCATTAAGTGCACCCCAGTATACAACTTATTGAATAAAAAGTGTGTGTATCTGTCTCTCTGTGTGTGGATATGTGCGTGCGTGTGCGTGTGTGTGTGTGTGTGTATGTAGCACGGAACTCACGAAATCTCGCAAATATTGCAAGAGTAGCGCTAAAGCCTTGCACGTAACACTAACAATAAGAAATTACACTTAGCAGCAACGAACATACGACAATCCATTTAAACTTAGGAAGCAAACATGTGTTATCATCCAATTTTGTTTGCCTCAGATAAAATTAGCGCACAAAAACTGATGATCTTCTTACGGACTGTTGGTAATTGCTTTTAAGGTTAAGTTACGAAGTACTCATAGTATAAGAATAAAATAACCAATCAGTTTAAAAGCATTTTGTTTACTTTTAAATTAAATTAATTTGGTAAGAAGCATATAATAATAAAATTATATTAAACTTTATTTAATATCACCTTTTCATTTGACGTATTAACGCACCTAATTATTACTGCGGGAAATCTCCATTAGTTATGTATGCGACCGTGCGTGCTTTGAACAAAATTATAGTGACTTATAGATAGGTATACACCGACGTGATTTCGTTACGACATTGATAAAGGAACACAAAAACTTGAAATAACCTGATATTCAACTAATAAGTAAATTTGTTCAAGATTTTATTTGACCTCAATATTTTCAGTCCTGGCGAAAATGCTTTCAGCTTCTAAAGATGTCCAATCTAAGCTGAGACCTTCTATCTGTTGTTATTTATACATAGCCGACGTAAAAATGTTTACCATATTTTTTGTTTAACTTGGCGAGCTTCAAAAACGAGTGTATTCCCACCTTAAAAGATGGCATTCTCTATATCATTAATATACAAATAATTCCACATTAGTAGAGCTGTCAATATGTCGCCATTGAAGGATGTGTAGTTGTGTTTATCAAATTGAATTTGGACCACTTTTTCTTTACTATAACGCTGCCCTAAGGCTGAACAAAAAATACAAAAATATTTCATATATATAACGAATTTATAGGAAACACTTTGGCTAAACAATCGCATTTTAAATTAAAGCACAAATGTGTCTTGATTTACAATAATGTCTCTTCGGAACTTCCGATGAATATGAATGATAATCATATATCATTTGTTATATCAGACAAAACACTGACTAGCTTCACTGATATTTATTGAGACTAGACACTATAATATTTCAGTCTCTATAAATGGGTACAGCAATTCTCTTCGCTCGTATAAAATATTGATGCATTTACTATGATAGCTGTGAAAGTATGTTTATTGGTTTGTTCTTCTTTTACGTAGCAACGAAGTGACGGATCAACATGATTTTTTGCATACAAATAGTTTAAGATATGACACTTTTTCGAGATTACCTTTTATATATAGCATCACGCTTTTCTTTTAGGAGTAGGTAAAAATAACACGCCCACATTTAATCGATAAGGTTAACGATTTCTTATATTTACGCGAATGTTGGACATTAAAATTAAACGATTCCTTCAGATATTATCACGGTTTTTATATTTTAATTTTCTCCCGACGTTTTGAAGACTTTGCAACCTTCATGGTCACGGAGCGGACTGAGATGTTGGTCAAAAGACCGGCTGCCAGACTTCAAGATACTGTGAGCTGTAAGCATTCTGCGTAACTTGGACCACGAACAGCTAAAAAAATTCGAAAAAATAGTTTAATTTTAAGTTACATTATATTTTATGACGAGCCTATAATATTATGATACGTTCTTATATTTTATATACGAAAATTTGAATGTCAAAATTAGTAGTACATAAAGTAAATACCTAATTTGACCCACTTAGGCGTTAGAACGGACCGCTTTGCATCGACGCTCCCATCGACCTTGAAGCTCCCGTTAACTGCATTAATCATGCGAACACATTTCAACCCCTTATTTAATCATCCGCACTTATGATAATTAGATTATTTTTCGAGAAGTTTCGCATACGTTTTCGAATTGAAAGCTTACCGATATCGTTATTCAATATTTAATGAGGTTGGTTCCGTTAAGAAGTTGGGGTTTGTTTCGCCTCGTTAATATTGAATTATCTTACACAGCCTAGTATTTTGTGCTCTATGTTTGGAACGTTTATCATCATCATTGCTTATAGCTTCTATTTTATACGCTATGGAAGCTATATATACGCGATTCAACTCGAATTACTATCCGGTGACTAACTGAATCGAGCGCATGCGCCACGGTAGCTTGCGTATAATCAGTAAACTTCACTATATTAAGTAATCACAACTGGTCATAGCAATACTACAGGGGCCTTATTCTCTATCCCGCACGTTATTTTGACAGTGCGTAACAAGCACTTAACACAACGCATCATGTTTAGGACTATAGAAATTTGGCTTACAGAATACCATTCCACGCACATTTCTCGAAGATAACATGACACGGCCGCGTTACGTGTTTACACTATCATACAGAATAAGGGCCCAGATAATGATAAAATAATAGAAAGGATTGTCTGAAAAAACTTAAAAAAAATGGAGTTTGAATGGAACAGACTTATTGTGTTTTGGAAATGTCATGAAGCGTACACTCGAAGTGCAAGAGTAAAGTTGTTGATTCATGTTTGTTTTCTATAACACAGTATTGCAAATTTACCGCCCATTCATGTTTTACACAAAATTTTACATCAACGACTATAGTTTATAGCGCGTAATACGTATTCACAATAAAGATGTTTTATAAAAGACAACATTATCAAAACTATTGTACGTTAGAAATATTTTTTTTTTATATTGTTACCATATTTTATTTCACATCTTGTATTTTATGTAGGTGAAAACAATAAATTCCAGACAGAGATTCTCAAAAACTGGCAATACTTAGTTAGTACTGCAATGTAAAGTTGCATAAATTATGCAAAATTTCACACAAATTATATCAACTCGTGTCTTACATGAGAATATTTGCACGAAAGTAA
Source organism: Manduca sexta (assembly GCF_014839805.1). Lineage (NCBI taxonomy): Eukaryota > Metazoa > Arthropoda > Insecta > Lepidoptera > Sphingidae > Manduca > Manduca sexta. The sequence continues at coordinate 5,591,820 of NC_051131.1, forward strand.
TTGGTTAATCCCAAAGAAGAGTTAAAGTTTGCAAAGAGAATGTGTTATCTCAGCCATTCCGACTAATGCTTTCTGAATCGTCTCTCAGGATTCTCAACTTTATAATCTTGATTCGAAGTTTCCGAAGAGCGCAGCCACAATTTCTCTAGTGTTGTAGAAACCTTTGATGTTTCGCTTATAATAATAAATCATTGTGCACTCAATCGCTTTTGAATAATACATACATTTTTTTTAAAAGGGATTTTATCTAAGCGAATAGGAAGCATTTCACCTCGTGAATATTTAGGCGTGGTTACTTAGCGAAAGCACTTTTTATTAAACAGCAAGGAAAAAGGTGGATTTGTATACTTTATTCACCTGTTCTAAAACTCGAGGTATTGGTATTCGGAATTGCAAAAGTCGGGACCGTTTTATAACCTCGTGAATAGAGGTATATACTTAAATATTGATTAACTACGGTGGTGGCGTAGTTGTACTGTATACGCGGTACGATTGCCATTCTAAGGTGTCGGGTTCGATCTCGTTAATAAAGTAAGTTTTTGCTTGACGTCAGCCTGGACTTTGAAAATTTGCCCAGTACAAGCCAGTAAACTCACCCCCATTACATGAGACTTAATTTAGTGGTGGGACTCTATGCTGTGGTGGCGAAAAGGTATATTACATCTCTGCTTACCCTTGAAAAATGCAAAAGGGCATCCTACTAGCTACAGAAAAGTGTGTAAAACCATAGTGCCTAATCTACACGTTAACGAGCCATTTTCTTTAATGAGCAGATATATCTTCACACATCTAGGTGATGTAGGTTAGACAGCAAAACTTCCAGGCTTTCAAAAACATTTTTAAGTTACTTTATTGGCATAAATAAATTGGTAGTATTTGAGTACACTACGCCGTCGCGAGCCGTTTCCGCGGCACGCTCCGCTTTCATTACTTTTCGCAGTTCCACCTAATCTAACTTATACTAGTACTCCTCTTCAGTTGGGTTATGCTGGTAATGCTGATGCTGGCATAAAGAGTGCCGCGGGAAACAATATAATATAATAATTGCTACTACACCCACCTTAAGGTTGCGTGGTGTCCACCTAATATTAAGGCGCTTAAAAATTTAATATATAAATTTATAGTCTAGCGTAGGTATATTATGAAATGTAACTTTGTTATCCATTAATTATCAAATCTGCACGTGAGCAGGATTTTCCTTCTTTTTTTAGTCTTAAAAATACGACCACCACGCTTGGAAAATTACTTCAGCTAAGCCTATATCTCTGCAAGGACAGACGACTTGATATAGGTCGCAGATGCAGTCGCATTTTTTAAGTCTTAAGGTACGACCACCACGCTTGGAAAATTACTTCAGCTAAGCCTATATCTCTGCAAGGACAGACGACTTGATATAGGTCGCAGATGCAGTCGTATTTTTTAAGTCTTAAGGTACGACCACCACGCTTGGAAAATTACTTCAGCTAAGCCTATATCTCTGCAAGGACAGACGACTTGATATAGGTCGCAGATGCAGTCGCATTTTTTAAGTCTTAAGGATACGACCACCACGCTTGGAAAATTACTTCAGCTAAGCCTATATCTCTGCAAGGACAGACGACTTGATATAGGTCGCAGATGCAGTCGCATTTTTTAAGTCTTAAGGTACGACCACCACGCTTGGAAAATTACTTCAGCTAAGCCTATATCTCTGCGAGGACAGACGACTTGATATAGGTCGCAGATGCAGTCGCATTTTTTAAGTCTTAAGGTACGACCACCACGCTTGGAAAATTACTTCAGCTAAGCCTATATCTCTGCAAGGACAGTCTTGATAAAGATCGTAGAAACGTGGATGCAGGCCGCTTTTTACAGGTTCGTTTAGTAGTCTTTAGGGGAGGACTATGTTGACTAGTGGACTTCGAGTGGCTCATAATGATAATGAAGTCAGAGTCTAAATCTACCCTGCCATATATGGCCTTATTTTATTTCGATTCTATTACTTTTTTTCCGGGTAAGATAAAGCCAGTTATAATAATTTAGAGTGTGTGTTTGAGTTCCTATCTCCAATTTCATAATTACAGTATAACACAAAGCATACGTATTTCATATGCAAATATTCCGTAAAATGGCTTTAATATTTTTTATTACTACCATTTCCTTTGTTTCATTACTTTGAAAGTCTAACAGATAAGGGGATCAAATAAATTTTATATTTAATTATAACATCAAAGAAGTATTATGACCTTTGTAATTTGATTAACACATACTGATATCTTTTATCCCAAATGGGGTAGATAAAGATGCAACTAGAGCACACACTTTTGTTTCAATTGGACAATATACCTGCTACAAGAATCTAATATAACGTCAAATGTTGTAAAATTTTTGGATATTTGTTACAATTAAACGCAGAAACAGCTGAACAGATTTTAATTAAATTTGGCACATGGATAGACCATATCCTGTATTAACACAAATACTACTTTTAAATGTTGATTATTTGTTCCCATGAGAAATAATGTGATTTTTAATTAGATTCTTTTAATAGATGGCCCTCGCGTCGTACAGATGACGTAATGGATTGATTGATTTAAGGACCTTCGTAGCGGGAAGTGCTTTTCATGCGGGTGAAGCCGCGAGTAACACCTAATATTTAATAGTGCTGAGACACACTGTATGTATTTTATAGAATTAATATTTTGCTGAATTTACGTTTTGTAGCTGCGTAGGAGCGCGCCCACCACCAGTCGTCGGTCGCCACGACAGTCGTCACGCGCCACGTTAGCCAACATAACCGTAGACAGCGTACACACCTCATATAGTACTGAGTTTTTGTAATAATGTAACTTTGGTGACCAATATAGATTTATGAATTAATCACTTTAGAACGTTACTATATTTTGTGAGACAAGTTCAAAATCCCTACAATAGAAGGTAGGTTTTAAGGTAAAGAGAGCAAATAAAAATAAAATAAAAAGGAAATTCGCCAAAGTAACAGGTTATTTTGCTGATCGCGAAAGAATTTCGTGAGCGCCACTTGCAGGGGAAAAGGTCACGACTCACAGGGGAAGCTTGCGGTGCCTTTGTGTCTAAACTGAAAGATTTTTACCATAATATTGAGTTGAAAACTATTGTATTTTATTGCTTCTATACAAACTATTTCATGATTCTGATGTAGTGAGCATGACTTAGTAATTTGTATAACTAGTACAGCTTACAATAATAAAAGCATTTTAAAGGCACTGTCTGTTTTTAGTTTCAATATACTAAGTAAGGTTAAGCACAAAAGTAGTAGAACAAATTTAGAACTTTAAATTTCTTTCACATATGAAGTTTAATTGAATATTTTTTTGTTTTCTACGAAGTAAAGTAAATGCCTTATACTTTGTTTTATAAAGAAAAAAAATGGTAAGAATACCAAAATGCATTGGTAATTTAAAGTTACGAATTTGTTTAGTTATTTATGTGAATGACTGTACTTATTCTACACCATTCTTCACTAGCTTTCCTCTACATATAATAAAATAGTAAATTTTTCGTTACAGCTTATTGCGTAATATTAAATTCAAACAAAATTTAATAAATATTTCAAATTTATTTTATAATACAACGCAAACATTATTAAATATCGTATTGCATATCTTAACGTCATAACACAACAAACAATCCTGTGCTGTAAGAACAAAGGATTTTAGTACGAAAGTCGGTTACACGTATTTTAAAACATTTGGGTTACATAAGCCGCGTGGTAGGTCAAGGTTCCCTCGCCGACTTGATTTGAAATATTGTGACATTGGAGAAATTTAACTTGAACAGAAATATTTGTAAATGGTTTTCGACGTTTATTGCTATTTAAGTTGAAAATTGTTTATCGATCCGTACACTTTAATAGATGTTTAAAACTGTTTAAAGAAAATTTCTTTAGGCAATCTATATAGAAACTTGGTAATGTTAGTGCGCGCTATTTTGTACGTAATTACTAGGATTTTATATTACCGCCTGCATTCATTACTATATAAATAATTACAAAGTATATATCATTTTTTTTTTGCTTTGAATGACGAGACGAGCTTGCCGTTGGCCTGATGGTAAACGATACAACCGTCCATAAACAGAAGAAACACCATCAAAAACCATGTAGTACAAATAATTATTTGGTATTACATTGCGGTCGCCATCCTGAGACATGAGATGTTATTTATGTACAGTAGTTGCACTGGTGACAATGTCTACCAACCTACCATAAAGGTCAATAATAATAATATCAGCCCTGTATTATATACTTGCCCACTGCTGAGCACAGGCCTCCTCTACTACTGAGATTAGGCCTTAGTCCACCATGCTGGCCTAGTGCGGGTTGGTAGACTTCACACACCTTCGGAATTCCTATAGAGAACTTCTCAGATGTGCAGGTTTCCTCACAATGTTTACCTTCACCGTTAAAGCGAACGATAAATTCACAAAGAATACACACATGATTTTAGAAAAGTCAGAGGTGTGTGCCCTTGGGATTTGAACCTGCGGACATTCGTCTCGGCAGTCCGTTCCACACCCAACTAGGCTATCGCCGCTTAAAGATCAATACTATATATTTATTTCTCAAATAATAATATAATATTATATAAATATTCCGTTAGATACTATATAATGAGGTTTACTTATAACCCATATTATAATGAAATATGCAATAAATATGTGTTCTTTCGTTGGTATGATTCCCCGAAAAAGCAATATTTACTCGAGCAATACTCCCTAGACCACAATATTACGGAACTCTACATGTTTTATCGCAAACTTTGTGTTTGTATATTAAAAAACGAACCAGCAAATTCAATTTTATCCAATTTCCCTTATACTAAACGCAAAAACATCCCCTGAGTGGTGAAATTCCCAATGTAGAAAATGTATTACAAATTGTACGATGGAAGAAATACATTTCCGCATATACGACAGGAAACAAAGATTATATGCGTCGTTTACTTTTTGTTGGTGACGTACTTATCGTGGTTGAGTATCATCTACGTACAGGAATAAATGGCTGAGAAGGCTCTTTGTAATGCGGGGAATAAGTTTTTTCTTTTAGTACGGAAAAGAGACAAGTACATTGAGAATTACACATGCAACTGATGATTACAATGCAATCTGAATATGATACCGCTTAACGAGAAACGCTACATCCCTTGACGCAATCAAATAATTATGTCGGCGTACCTTACTGTATGTAGAATGTACAGTCTTTTTCATATGTGCACGACAAAGTAACGCCACTGCAACTAATTGTAAGAAGAATGGGGTCCAATAGAATGTCGCCTGACGAGAAATGATTAGCTCTTGACAGTCGACATAATTATGCCGGCCTGCTGGAACCGGATATACACAGGCTAATCCCGGAACGCGATACATTTACGTGGGCCACTATGGTGGGTTTTAACACGTTGTGTGCACTGGTCGCTCTCCGGGCGGATATAAAATAGAGTCTACCCACTAGCACCAGGTCTAATCATAGAACGCGACTTGCTGTATATTGAGGCAAGTATTTGCCCTTCTGGACGGTAGTCTTTAATCGGACCCAAATATTATTCATTCAGGCACTCTTCCACCAGGTTAGTATACAATGGTTATCAATTTAATTGAAATAACTCCGACCTTAAGTATTATTTATTGTGTTTAGTGTTGTGGGTCTTGCTATATTTAAACGGCTGTTAGAAGGTCGCTCTTGACTATGTCACTGACTATTGCACTGGTTAAATAAAATAATATTATGGTATTTTGATAAATGTTATCAAATAGTGTTTTCATTCTACGTAAAAGGAACAATTTCAAATATTATGTAGATTGTTTTTCACAATGTACCGACAAAGTTAAATATTCAAGAAGGCGAAATAAATTAAAACATTCAACAGAAAATTAAATTACGTAGACCTACAACTATGTAATAATATCTATTTATAGTGAGATCTGAAAACAGCACCTACAGTCGAAAGAACTTTTAAAAATTTAGCAAAGAAAGTTTTCCTGTTTGAACATTTTAATTATTCATACGGCTTTACGAGTTAAGGAGTTTACACCAGGTAAAATTAATTAAGGGGGAATTTTTAGCGGATGTCCGGGCTAATATTGTAAATTCAAAAGTTAGTTTAGATTAATACTTATGCTATACTGGCTGATGATTATTATCTTTTTACAATTTTTGTAGTTGACATTAGCTTATCGGTCTAGTAGCCTATATGGTATGTGGACCGAGAGATTCTTTGTTCAAATAGAAAACACAACTTAAAACAAAGCCTAATTCTTTTTGCAACATGCTTGAAAATGTATTGCGTATTGCGATCCGATGTTGAAGATAATGGGCAGTGGAAGATAAGGAGTTAAAATGATAAAAGGCAATACTAAAAAACAAATAAAAAAAATGTTCGTGACTAATTTTGTTTGTAAATTTATTCCTGTTTCATGTCTTATAATAATGTAGTATGGTAAATAATAATAATTAACGATCCGTGACGCTGCAAGTTTTGGCCGATGAGGTACATCCCTCTGTTTCCATGATAGCGTGTTAATGCCATTATTATATTATTATTATTGAAAATAAAATAATAAGTGATTGTATAAGAAAATATTTCAAATACTATTGTTGAATTTATAGACTAAAAGTTTTACTATAAATTTAAAATATGTGGTACAGTGGCTAATAAAAAGCTCTGAAGCTGTTTAAAATAACAAAAAATCAATGAGAAACACTTATGTACGAGTTTAAACATGCATGTACTTGTGTTTGAGTTTAATAAACTTTATGGGCTATAATAATATAGATGTTTAAAAATGGACCCTAAAAGCCTTGCAATAATCAATATTGATCAAACAACAGTCTTAACATATTGAATGACATGTTTAAAGCTACTAAGACGTATTCCCTTTGTATACTTTCCCACGAAGTTGATGTAAGTGTGTTTATTTGATTCCAAGCTCGGAAGGCATAGGTCAAAGCTCGCATGTGACCTTTGTTCAACAACTTTTTATGAGTGAGAATGGTCAAACGTCAACAAACAGATTTCAATTGTATTGCGTGTTACAATATTGTTCTTATTTATACCCACATATTTCATTCACATACATTCTTCTTCAGTTAATTTAACTTAACGGGCATTTAATTTAACGTGGCATTACTTCTTACTAATCCTTTTTACCGTACAATACATCCGGCGAATTATCATACATAAATTAGTTCCATATTTAATTATTATAATAATTGTTCGTTTTTTTTTTTGTTTAACAGTTATACAATTTTACTCATGTACTACATATATTGTCTATTGAAGGTTCGGGCAAATTATGAAGAAATAACTAAATATTCTTCGTTTATCTCTTTTAAGTAAATTGTTTATGGAAGCACCTAATACTCGTTATTTATTAATTTATTCAAGCGTTGCGCTGTTTTATTCATTTTCATATTTGCCATTATAGTGGATCTACGGTGAACGAACAAAATTTCGCTGCTCCATTTTATAGCTTCCGTACTTTATGATAATGGGGCTTGGGTCTTCGGCCACTGATGCTATTTATATTTTACATAGCTCCTCATATTGCTGTACCGTTTCTGTCATCAGGGACGTATAATCCCAATGGTTGGGTTACATTTCTTTTGGGAATACAGACCAGGATTGTATGTCAAAAGATGTAACGATTTTGAAAACGTCGTATATTTGTATATACTTTCTTTACATTTACGAACAATTTTTGTCGTAAGTGAAAAGAAATTTCAACGAATCCTTTTTGTATATCGGGCCTGATTTAAATATAGGTAGTTGCTTCATTTTAAATTACATTATTCATTTTCAATAAAACCGCATATCTTATTTGTATAAGTGTGAGACTATCATTGATATATAGAGTGATTGTCCAAAACGCGTACAACATATTCACTTGGTGCGTGTTGGAAGTTTCTGTTCCGTGATTAAATAAGTCAGTCGGTATGACAACGCAATGCTCTTTACATCTATGTATCTGTTCCTTCAATTATATATTATTATTTTTAACATACTTTATAAAATTTTATTAGTGTGAGTACACTGAACTTGCCAGCTTTAGTTAACCTATACTTCTAAATTATGTTAAAGAAACTTAACAATCGAGTTAAAGGAACCTGTAAGAATTCATTTAAAACGGATTCTTTATTCAAAAAGAATTGCTTCCGGTGGACTGACACACGAACTCACATTTGTCGCAAGTTCAAAAGCCTTTGTAAGTAGACAACGCGGAGGAAGGCGACCTTTCGAGCCCTTCTATCAATTCGACCAACTTGGCCTTTCCTCCACAAAGGCCCGATCTGAATGGTGCGCAGTAACACCCGGAATCCGTCCATTTATTATCAATCCTTGAAAAAACTTTATAAATTTTGTTTCCCCTTTATTTATTTTTATAAATATTTAGTAAGTAAGGACCATTTTTTTTTAAATGACGTTAATTAATAGCCTATAATTTATCAGTAATGTCAATATTACCAAATCGTAAAATGTCACTTCTACACACTATCAATAAAATGTTCCTAAGAGATAATTAAAATCTCTGTTCCGTGTAAAAATATATTTTTAACAACTTGGATTTTCACCAAAAACTTAAAGAAAGTTATCTACGATTACCCTCTACGGGGCACGTTACGTAAAATGCGGTTAATGCATTTGCATAAGTGTATAATAAATTGTCGGAATTTATAAACTTGCCGCCATTAAGAAGACGTAAAAGAACAGTTGTTTGTATAAATATTTAATATTTTATGCTTTTTGTAGAAAATTATGCTGCGCGAAAAGTATTTTAACAAGCGGAGTTCCTCATAAATAAATCTATAAGAGCGAGTGTTATTACGAATTTATTTTAAAACTAGGTGGCCCCCACTTCTTAGATCTATCTCAGGCTGTTATCCCTCTTCCGTTACACCTCCCAATAACAAAATAACGGGCGACGCGTATGGCATGTCCCCTCCGAGCGTCCCTCTGTCCCGTATTTACTGAATACAGTGATACAAAATAAAGTTAACATTATTCAGTAATTACATGTGGAAAGTTCTGGCATCATACGACAAACTAAATAAAAAATTACAAACAATTTTAAAAATTGCTGTCTTACGTTTCAACACTTATTTCTCGCGTCTTCCACTGATGTAACGATGTCATATCGAAAATTTTGCGCTCCCAAAATTGACAGTTAAAGCTATGTTGTGTTGTCTATCAGTTGTACACAACTGAAAAGAAGGCAATTTAAGCTCTCGCAAAAAACTCAGGATACAAAGAATACCGGTACGTGTTATCTAGTATCAGGAAATTGTTATTGAACAATAAAAAGTACGAAGGTGTTATGATCGTCTTGGCACGTTCCGTTCCACCCATTTCCTCATCGCCATACTAACTCATACTTTAGGAATACGGAGGTAATTTTCGTAAGTAAGATAGAGTCAAAAGTTATTGCCGTAAAGATACGGAGCCTTATCGCATATTTTTTTTTAATATCCAGTTAAATTTATGGTTATGAAGGAGGGATCCACGCGACGTTTAAATCGTAGATTTTATTTAGGTACCCTCGTTCCTCAAATTACGGATGTGAATATACGATTTTTTATTCATCGCTAAGTATTCCTTCGTCCTTCATCTATTATTCATAAGGTAAATTTCTAAAATTGTAATTTATTCTTAATTTCGTTCATTATTTTTTATTATGCCATTCATTCGGAAATATCGGTATCTGAGTTTTTAGAATATGGAATATTGTATTTGGGAATCTATCGGCTGTCACAATTACAAAGCATATTTTTCAAGCCTGTAACAAATGTCGTATAATAATATGCAATATTATGTTTTTAAGTTCTATAATTTAAAAACATCATTCCAATATAAGATTTGGTAGTCGGGAGATACATCATTACGCATACATAATTCCAACTACTTTATTACAAATATATAACACAAAAATTCTCTACTAACACATATTATAGCCAAGTGCTACTTTTACATTTGATATTTCCACTTCCTTACATAATATCTACGCCTAAAACCATTGCCTGAGATGCTCCGCACTATAATCTTTATAGCTGTTTCAATTCGTACTAAACCTACGTACATTTTACAATGTTAAGAATAAGGGTAATAAAATATTTTTATTCCACTACCACTATTATAATTGTAAGTTTGTAAAAGTTATTGGATAATTGCAATGACGTTTTACAAATAGACGCGTCATACACTAACAAAATGGCACATAAAAACGGCGCACTATTTGCTATATTCACGTACCTGTACATATAACTACAAATTGGCTCGAAGAAGGAATAAAAAGATGCAGCACACATTCGTTAGAAAAGGATATATATACATCGACAGTTACGTAACAACGTTAGTGCCACACGCTCATTGGCTGTTAAGTCGGGCAATTACCTTACTTTCGTCTTGCCAGTATTGAGCTCGGACAACGTATCTATGTAATAAAAACATCTTAGGATAATTGTGACAAAAGTTACTAATTACCGGGCAATATGTAATAAGGTAAAGGGGCCCTATTCCGTCTATAAGGGCGAATCTGTCTTTTTGCAATTACGGGCGTTCAATACGAAGTACAGCTTCGATAGCCGTACAGACAAGAAAGTTAGATAATTCCTTATTTACCTATATGGCTATTAAAGCTATCTGCGATTAGAACGCCCGTAACAGCAAAAAGACGGATATTCCTCCATCGTCGGAATAGGATCCATGACCTTAGTACATTTTTCTTGTAAAGGTTATTGCCGCGGGTAGAAACGCGAGCAACACCATATATTTTAAATTAATATTTCAAACACTAAATTACTATTGGACAACATTTGTACGAATACAATATTCATTTCTGAAAGGTATTTATTATTTGAATAAATAATTTGATTCGGAGAAACAACCATTTTTCATCACTAGACCTTAAATAAAATTTGCAAGGCATGCAAATAGCACGCTATTGCATATTACGAACGTAATGCATACCGGCAATACCAACTTTAATGAGCAGAGAGGAACAGTTCTTTGGAAAATTGAATTCGCGCAGTTGAAATACCTTTCAAACTAGTTCATGAGGGCGAACAACAATTTATCACTTAACAAAGTAATCTATCAAATTGACTGTTATTATAGGAACGTGAAGTGATGTCAACTAATTACTTCAATATACGTAATGTACTATTACTTAAACAAACATCGGTGAATTGTTTCACTTTGACGAATCCATTTACTTATTGAACATATAATACAGGCTTTAATGATAAACAAATAAATATACAATAACTATAATTATTATTTATGGTAAAATATACTAGTAATTGTTATATTTTCAGTTAAAAACTGAGTAGATATATTTTTTATTAAGGCTATAACAGAGTCCAATCAAATGCTATTACAATTATATGTAACATACAAAATAAATTTAACACAAATTTCCATAACATGCGCCCTTATATAGATTAATCACAGAATGATTAATGAATAATTCATAAATAATGCTTTAAAAACGCTAAATAGACTTGTATGGAATCAGACGTACGTGATGATTATCTGCTTGAATACATGTAGTGATATTTGTTAATGCATAAACAGGAAATCTTTCATTTATATAAATCTATAGATAGACATTTTTGATAATTACCGACAAAGACTTTGACATAGTTATGAAATGAAAGCATTATTAAAGATATATTACTAAACTACGCACAGAAATTTTGATGTTCAACTTAGAATAACAGTTCCTACCCTCTAGCACTTCGAAGGCTTAACAAACATAAATACGTCTTCTCCGCAAAACGAACAGATTGGAAGCCCTATTCTTGCCGTATGAAATTCGACAACTGAGACTAATGTAAAATTATTATTCGTCAAATATGGCATTTGAGGCGACGTAAAATCCGGAAGCCAAGAACGTATTTAATTTCCTTATAAAACGTCTGAATCCTGTAAAAATTCTGGGTTACTTTATGTTGTGCTCTGAAAGGTTCTTTTATGATTGCTCGTAAAAAAGAGAGCCTCCGCGAGCCAATTTCGTTCTTTAATTAGGGTAACATTCCTGTTTTACACGAAATGTAAACCTCTGTTACAACCTTCTCTCTAAATGATTAAAAATACGTTTCGTTGCCGTTGCGGACGACGTGGGGACACAGTAAACCACTATCGTTTAGTCTAGAACGTGAGAATTTTGGCGTTTACTGAGCGCAACTATTAACGTACTTTGTTGGTGAATTACAGAGTAGCACTCACGTAGTTTGCTGAAAAGGAAGTTTAATTAAACTGCTTTTATATTAAAAATTTATATCATTCGCATAATGTTAAATATGTACACGCTTTCTATTTTAAAGAGCAAATTATGATGAATTATAATCAACATAAATCGTTTGTTATACTTTTATACGGCATATAAATCACCAGACTGTTTAATTTTTCTACTGGACCATTAAATAGATCTTTTGAACACCCTTGTTGGGTAACAATGTAATACTTCTTGTTGGGTAAGAATTTAATAATTATAGTAATCAAAATTTACGGTTCAATTTGATTGTCCATTTAATTACTAATAATCCAATTCATATTCACCTATTTCTTCTAACAAGATTATATCGGCTCAACAAGATATGAAACATATAATTTCTTGCTTCGATCGTCCGTCATAAGTTGACGGTTAATCAATATTTCTCTCTTCCGAACAAATGCATTTTAAAGTTTAAACTTTTTCATTTTTTATTAATTATATATTGGTCTACAATTTATACATCAATATATAACCTAACGTCGTTTACAACCGATGTTTATTTTATTAGACCTGTCCTAATATCAGATCGGCCTTCAGATAGAAATAGCACTAACGTGACACGATTGGTGGGACTCGTGTGGTATTAATATACGGTGCAATCGAACCTTGACCTGGCCTTCGCTTCTCCCCCGCCTCTCCCGCCCCAGTCGACTAGCCCTGCATTCAACAAACATTTATATATTATAATAAGTAAAAATGCATCGAGCACGAAGTTTTTAACCCGGTCACGTATGGGTAATTCGGGCGGTGCCTGAAGGTTGTAAAGTGACCTTTATGTTTATTATTTATGTACGTAAAGCAACGCACGTAGGCTTTAACATTAATTATAATATTAACAAAGGAAACGTGTAGTTCCACACCGAAACTAAAGCGTCTTAGATAACATACCAGCCCTACGTGACGATTAGAAATGGGCCAAATCATTCCTATTTCAAGTTTCAATGCTCGAGTCTGATATGTTCTATTTGTGTTTGAAATTAAAGTAATTTAGAGAGTGGTATGTTACGTTTAATATGTAATGATACATAACAACTAGTCTACAATACTATCGAAATAGAAAATAAAATAGACAACTCTATTTCAGATTTTGATAACTTTGATTAAGGGTCTCTCCAATGACTTGTTATAAGTTACTAACCTAATCAGTGTTGTTCTATCCATCTCTAATTGTAATAATACCGCGTAGCTGTGGCACATGATAAAATAATTTGGACACGCGAGTAACATGCCAACATTACTCGCGTGCCCGTGTATGTATCTCACTTTGCCGAGTGCCGATAAAAAAAGCAAAACCATAGTTGGGACATAAAAAAATCGCTAAAATGGGGCACTCAGATAAACAAAACCGGCCCCGGATGGTACATTACATATATATATATAAGTTCGCATTCATAGTTATATACTTTCATGACACTAGCTAAATTATCTCCTGGATATTGTAGTCTGCAGCGATAACCTAGTTGGAAGTGGAACAGACCGCTGAGACGAGTGTCCGCAGGTTCAAAACTCAAGGGAACGCACCTCTGACTTTTTTTAAAGTAACTTGTGTATTTGTAAATTATGGTGGACTAGGGCTTAAACCTTCTCAATAGTAGAGTGGCCCAGCCTACTATTTATAAGATATATATATATATATATATATATAAATATATCTTATAAATAGTAGGCTTTATAAGATATATTTATATATATATAAATATATCTTATAAAGCCTACTATATATATATATATATATATATATATATATATATATATATATATATATATATATATATATATATATATTATATAATGGCACGTTAATCATTGAAGGTTCGCCATCCCTGATATAGGATTTCGGAAGAAAGTGATATGAACACGTGGTGCATCTGACATTCCAATTACAATTGGTCATTGCATATTATAGATTGTTGTCGATAACCGCTATAGATGCAATAGCTTTAGTGATTCTAATAATATAACACGAGAACACAATAAATATTACACACTATAATAAACTAAGCTAATAAGAATTTAAGGTTATTAGTTTCTATTATTTCAAATGTATCGAAACTAATGTAGCCAGTCCTAAACCTGGAATTAAGTATGAAGGAAAATTCTAGTAATATTAGTACCCAATTAGACAAAACTAATTAATAACCATGAAACACACAATTATTAATATCAGTCAGAACATCAAAACCGAAAAGCACTTATATATGAAACTCAAAAATAGCTAGTTTAAGAAACTGTTAACGATAATTATATCAGTAAAGTCATATCACATAACTCACCTCTAATCCGAATTAATGAAACATATTTTAAACCAGGGGCCTTATTCTCTATCCCGCACGTTATTTTGACAGTGTGTAACAAGCACGTAACACAACGCATCATGTTTAGGACTAGAAATTTGGCTTACAGAATACCATTCCACACACATTTCTCGAAGATAACATGACACGGCCGCGTTACGCGTTTACACTATCATACAGAATAAGGGCCCAGCAATATATCGTATTTATGTAAAGCCAAAACATAAAATAAAATAAATGCATCGAAACATCGGGAGATTTAAAATAAAATTGTTGACGGCACCTAGCTACTGTTTCAATCTCTTAAACCTTTTATGTCCCAATAAAATACGTGTGGAAAAATTGCTTTCTCAACACAAATATAAGATACGCTTACAAAACTTTATGATATTTTAAAATATTCGAGGGATGTTATTTTATTGCCAGAATGGTTGTTTAATAGCCCTTTAATAACTTTATGTCTTTTGTATTTTATTCGAAATTTAATGCAAAAGTTTTGGTGATGATTTTTAACCAAATTCGGTTTTAATGGTGTTAATTTGAAATGACAAAACATTTATAGATTACTAACCTTAGATTAACTTATATCATATAAAAAAAATAATAGCGATTAAAGGCAATGTCGTGTTTTACATTTCTCACAAAATACATTGCATATTAATGCATTTATAGGCCATTAAGTAAATGCCAGCCATGAACACGAGGCAACGTACGAAGTAAACTTTTACTCTAATAACTCTAGCCTCTAGCTCAGTATCTACTCGTGACCGTTAGCTCACCTGTCCCCAAAAAGATTAAGGCATTGCGGCAAACTGATACGAAAAACTGGGGTCATTGAACCTTGCCAAATTGATATACCATACGTGACAACTTTAGGAAGAGTTTTACTGCAGCGTTTACTTGGCTCGACACCTAGGCATCGAAATAAGACTAGTTTTCGAATTTTATGGTGGTTTTTTATATTTCAATTTAGTAGTAAACGAAGTTTGTTTGTTTCAAAGACATTGCAACCACTGAGTGACCATGAAGGCTGCAAAGTCTTGGAAACGAGAGAAAATTAAAATACTAAAATGGACGATAAAATTCGAAATATAATTTCAATTCGATGTCGACACCTAGGCTTAAATTATTGACGACCAAATCTTGGCTGGGTCAAATTGTGTCTATTGCAAAAAGTTCATTGACATCAGGATAGGTGAATCGATCTCACATAAAGATAGATATACTATTTGTGACTCAGAAATTGTGATGATACCCGTGTCATAGTGAGACAGTGTAAGTGTGTGCTTGTGACATTACGACGGACCCGAAATTAGGCGGATATGTTTTAAAGCACATATTATGTAAACTTTCAAAAATAAAAGGTGCAGTGAACTTGGACTTATTTTAAAAGAAGCTCTAACATACATAACTCCCGTTTACGATAGTAAGTAATATCAAGAGCGTATATAATATAAGCTAAGAGCTATGTGTGATATTGGCAAGATAATTCGACATTTGCCATAATGACATTGACGTAAGAACATACGAGGAATCAAATTGTGTTTTTATCGAACTCGTGTGTTCTTGACTCATGACCCGGTAATTAGTCGAATAGGTCACGATATTTTGATAAATGACACTTATTGCGTATTAGAAATAACATTATCGTAACTATAAAACTATAATAACAATTATGGGAAAAATATTTTGGCTTAGCCCAAATATACTCGTAATATATAATAATAATAATATCAGCCCTGTGTTATATATGGTCCCACTGTTGGGCACTGGCCTCCTCTACTACTGAGAGGGATTAGGCCTTAGTCCACCACGCTGGCCTAGTGTGGATTGGCAGACTTCACACACTCTCGAAAATTCCTATAGAGAATTTCTCAGGTATGCAGGTTTCCTCACGATGTTTTCTTTCACCGTTAAATCAAGCGATAATTCACAAAGAATACACACATCACATTTTTTTAGAAAAGTCAGAAGTGTGTGCCCTGGGATGGGATTGGGATTTGAACCTGCGGACATTCGTCTCGGCTGTCCTTTCCACAACCAACTAGGCTATCGCCGGTCTCGTAAATTATCGACAAAATCTATCACGCGTGTTCACCGAGCTCGCATTATAGTATAATGAAAAACGATTCGCCCCACATCAGTGTCACGTTTCAACGATGCCAAAAACAAATATAACGTATAATTTTCTCGTGCGATAACACAGTATCCCACCACGGATTAAATATTAATTTGCTGAAACCGTAATCGAATTCTGTTAGATTAAATAATAATGTTTGAGAATGACAATGCCGCTACTATCCTTTAGTAAAAATTGTTGATAAATTTCTTGTTTACTCATTAATAATCGGTTTTAAGTTACATCAAGAACCGTTTCAACTAATGTATGTGCTACTGTCTCATAGTCCATAGAAAAGCAATGTAAAGATGTTTCTTTTTATTGCGTTTTGTATAAATAAATTTTAGAGGTACAAACACCGCCCTCCTGTGTTTAATTTCTATTCCTTTTCTCCTCTGGTATTATGGATATTTGCTAGTTATATTGTAAGTTGGATATCTCAAAATTAAACCTTAAACTGATGTGGAAAAGAGCAACACCAGAGTTTCTTACCCGTTGTTCTCTGGTGAGAACTGCTTTCCGAACTGATAGAACTGGTAGAGTTAATATTGACAGAATCTAAATAATGTATAACATTTTACAGGTTCAAATAAAGTATTTAATTTCATTTCACAACATTACTTTACTAAAATCAACACTCTACTTGTAGCTTAAAAAAAAAGGCTTGATTGCTCATAAACATTAAATCGATATCTAATTATATGGACTTCATGACTTGACAATGCCCTTATCAGTGTAACAGAGCCCTAATTTGAGGTTTATTTTTCGGTAAGGTAATGTGAACATCAATACATACATCGGTGACATTCGACGACACTTAAAATTGATGTGGTATGTAACTTTGACTCTACTACTACCCATTTGTGTATTTTACACAATTAAATGACGGGTAGAGCAAACAACTCTTCGGGTTAAAAGTGGCACAAGTGCCCATAAATAGAAGCCACACTACCCGGAATTTGAATTGCAAATATCCAAACAGCACTCAACTGCACTCACCAAATAAGACAGATGTCTCATAATATTCTGTAAACACAATGACATTTAACAGCTTAGTTTGTTATAGACCGAACATCAGCGACATATTTGCGCTTCTAAAGTTATTATCATTTAGTTATAAGTTGGTGATTTACTTAATATGTCCGTGCGACAAGACGTCACAGTGTCCGTATTACCACAAAAATAACATATTTATAGAAAGCAAGCTGAATACGCATTAAAAACATGCAAATCACGATATATAAAAAATATAAAGAATTTTACATTGATGCTTTGCATTTTACGGTAGATTAAGAAACTATCGTACGAGCGCAAAATTTTTGTATAACAATCTTCCCAATGTCCACTCTATATAAGCTTAGACCTCTTTGTGTAAACAACATATTTCTTTCAAGCTTTATGACAAGAGTGCTCGCACTGCAGCTTGACGGTAGAAATAGACAATGCGGTACTACTACTAATGCTACTAAGACGGACT
Source organism: Manduca sexta (assembly GCF_014839805.1). Lineage (NCBI taxonomy): Eukaryota > Metazoa > Arthropoda > Insecta > Lepidoptera > Sphingidae > Manduca > Manduca sexta. The sequence goes on from NC_051131.1 coordinate 5,609,998, forward strand.
CTGGTATATAAGAGATCCACTACTACAGTTAGAAAAATCAAATTAAAACAATATAAGAAAATAAACGTATCGCAAACTAGATATATCTCAAGCCGCGCCTTACGCTTCGTTCGACTTCGTTCTCGGCTGCCACGTACCAAGTGACACGATTTATTTAATATCTCGGCTCTCTGATGTCGCAGTGAGGTAAAACGTGCCTTAGTTTTTAAGTTGAGACGATACAATTATGAAAGCTTTGTTTAATTCTATATACAACCGTGTAGAGCTCTAAGAACTGGATATCTCCATCGACCAAAAGCCCAAAAGAAACACTGAGGGCATTTAATAATCATCAACTATATCTTTTAAATATTACTTTAAAGACAAAGTTACCAATTATGTTAATGTATAGAATAAATTATATTTTCTAAATATAGAGCTACATTGAAACCACATTCGTTAATACTAAAAGTACTACAATTTAACCAACCTTATCAACCAAGCCAAAAGTATTTACGATTGAAACCCTTAATATAGGAACAAATTGCAATTTTAATCTACGGTAAAACAGTACCAAATATTAGCTCGCTCAGATATGCACACGCTCTATGATGCAGTGCGTCCCAAGCGTTTACTAAAGGGCCTCGGCGACCTGAATCTATATTCTATACAGCGGTCACCGAACAAAACGGTAGACGTGTGAAGTGAACTTATTTTACCACTAACTCGTAAAACGTCTGAAAGTACGGTGCACGTTGTTTCGTGTGCCCTCTGTGGGCGACGTGATTTTCTCTGTTCTTTGATTTTCACAAATCGTTTATGTATTTTATATCGGTAACATATTTTTGTTATATCTACATTTTATTGTTACAGGTGTAGGAGAAGCAATTGAAGATATGTAGAGTGGTAAGTACGAGTTACAATCATAAAATGAGAACATTTCAATGAAGCACAGAATAATATTAACTCTAGTCGCCTACACATTTTAAAGACGTCAAAACGGGAATACTATGGAGATTTATCAAGATATCTCAAGTCTAAAACGAATGACATTGTCGATAAACTCTGCTGAGATCTAAAAGAATACACAAATAGATGACTTTCTATTTCAGAGAAGACGTACTATTCGTTTTTATAACAAAATATTCTATTACAGATCCAATTTAGACGAAGAATTTCTGTAGTAACAAGAAACAAAATGAAACCTGTATTTCGATTTGTATTTTTATTGATTATACCGAAAAGCAATCACTGTGATGTTGAAACGTAGGTGTAAGATGATGTTATAGACATACAAGAGGTATTTCGATGGGAACCTTATGGAGTCGCGTGGACAGATGAATCAACTGCCTAGCAAGCACCACCGCCCTGAGGCGACATACAAAAGCTGCTCGCAATCTTTGCCGCTCGACATTCTGTAAGTATCTTATTACGCATTATTGTTTTATTTAGGCGCCGCGCAGACGCTTCTTACTCGTTTCCGAAAACACTAGTTCATATTAACGTATGTTTTATCGTTACATCGACAGCGTTGGCGAGACGCCTCATGATTTTTACGTATTCACAGTTGACCGAATTATCGACACGTATAATTCGCCGTCGCAAATTGCAGCCGGTGTAAATACGGACATAATATGACCTGACATCTCATGTCTCAGGATGGCGAACGCAGAGAATACCAAACAATACTTTGTATTTGTTGGATGGTATTTCTACTATTTATGGGCGGTAGTATTGCTTACTTTCAGGCGAACAGCATGGTCGTCTCCTATTTCACAGCAATAAAAAAAATCTAGAAGAAAATAAGCTTTAATTGACATTGTCCTTCAAACCGACACATTTCTTAAATATTCCTGTGTTCCATTCAGAATATCTTTACAAAATAAAAAAATGCATTACATTAGTAAATCTATAAGTATTTTTTGGGGCCTTGTGTGCATTGTGCTTAACCAGTAATCCATCACGTTTGTACAAAGCGCGAGAATGAATCGTGTTAGATTTGAAGCCAGAATTAAACCACTCGTAAGGCTTACAGCTTGATGGACACACACCGAGATTACTCGCAAGGGATACAAAGGGCTGTTTAGATTATTAACACTGTATTCTCCGATCCGTGTATGGTATACAAATTAAGTGCTATCGCCATAATTAACTGGCTATAAATAATTTATTCATGACCAGTCACAACCCAATATTAGTACGTTCACAAAGATATTAAGAGACCTAGTCAATGGCAACTGTTGATCAAAATACCTGCTTACATTATTATGTTTTTTGAATACTTGAATATATTCAGTTTGCTTAATACATTTTAATGCGGCTTTAGGAAATTCAGCGTTTGTATAAATCTGAACGTTATTACATTTACGTAAGTCATAAAATATATCATTCGCACGCCAACACTATTACGTGCCCGGAGGGATTGCTATCCCTCAAAGCAAATGCCTGAGCCAAGGTCCGTGCCTCTTAAAGATGCCCTTGAGCTAGTTGCACTCTCATTCTAACTAGAGGGTTTTAAGCACTCGGCCACCTGCCCTGTGACCCCGCAAAAGGCGAATGAGCTTCACCGCCACTACAAACTCACCAAGACATGCAATTTATAATTTTTGTTTTTAAATAATTAATGAGAAAAAATGTATGGTAAGAAATATGTGTAATAACATGTATCGACTGTCAAAGAGTAATCATCTCTCGCCAGTCGGTCGTTCAGTCACTTTGTCGCGCCAGTATAAAAAATATATCCGGAATATACATATGTAGGCCTTGGAAACCTTATAAATTTTTGCAATTATTTAATTGAAAACCAACATATTTGATAGGATAAGGTAACGGAACCACTGAGCCTCTTTATTTTAAAATATTCATAAAATTGTGTTTACAAAAAAATATAAAGAAAAGCTTTTGATTATAACATATCAGTGCATGGTATAAAACTTAAAAATAAAGGGATTAACAAAATGTTAGTATGTTTTTGCATTACGACGCAAAAAAAAACAAAAACATGAATAATGGACCATATTAAGAACCGGACTATCTTCGGTCAAACTGCCTTATTTCAATGCAGTTTCCCTAAAAGGCACTAAGTTACCTTTGATGATCATTTATGCAACGCGTTTGACCTTCCATAACGATAAACGATACATAATTGATGATCACTACAAAATGAATTTACCGTCGTTGCCATAAAGTCGTGTGTTGCGCAGATGGTTACCACGCTCATCATTCCGACCGGCGGAGGGCGAGCTGGCGGATTGCGTGCTGGTGGTGGGGGTGTCGCGGCCCAAGCTCGCCGCGGCTCTCCTCTCAGTCACGTTGCTATCACTCTTCCTCACTTTCCACGTGCTCTATGACAGCGCACTTTACAGCATACAGGTAAGGCTTAGCTATTTTAATAATAGTACGTACCCCAGTGCTGGTTACACGTCAATATATTACTGAAAGCGTTCCTCAACCATTAATTCCATAATATGTAATAAATAAATAATCTATAAAAAAACCTTATTCATTTTGGCAGTCATGGTGGAAATTTATGTCTCTTCGTATGTTGAACACAATTTATGGAAAATATTTTTAGTGATAACACTTCAAAATCATTAGGTAGATAGCTGGACTTCAGCATAACCCATAAAGTATAGACTGACATTACTTAATTAGCGTGTCAGAACATAATAAATAAAACGTTCACTGAATACTTCAGAGCTAAACTCAAGTGTAAGTAGCGCACTCAATAATTAACTTATCGCTACGACTTTAAACATTTACAATCCCTTCGCATAGTTTAAAAGGCTTGAGTTCCGTTTATCGGTGCGGTCTTGCAGGGCGTGCCGGCCCTGCCCACCCGGTGCTGCCAACATCTCAGCGCACAGTAAATGTAACAGTAGTATTCATACGCCCAGCTTTTGTAAGATCGTAAACACGCGAGCTGCTATGAGCTGACGTTACGAGGCATCTAATTCAAGATGTTTTATCATACTTAAATCTTTTTCTCTCGAGTGAGAGAGACGTAAACGTGTTTTAATTTAATATGTGGCTTGCACCAATTAATATTTTAAACAGTTATACGCTGAGCATTATTGTTGTCCACGTTGTCCAATTTTTCATATTATGTACCTAACAGTGGCGAAGGATCCATATAATCCGATTCCTGTCGGCATCTCTTTACGTAGAATTTAATTATCATTAGAACGATTTGCAGACCGTATTTATGCTTATTAATACCTATATGTTATGTCGGGTTCCTTTCGGCAAATTTCAGATTTCGCCACTGCAATGTAACTTAAAGGAAGAGTAAAAAATCAGTTACAACACTGAATAACTTTATGCATAAAGCGAAAACTGTTGAAATAAAATGTCGCTTGTCATTTTACCTTTGAACTGATTTTGAAAAGAGAAGCACTATATTTTCTTACCCGTTCTACTCTGGTGGGAACTGCTTTTCGAACTGCTGGTAGAGTAATAATCAGCGTGAAAATATATTGATTAAGTAAATTATTAATAAAACAATATAAGTTGTACTACTGTCGTTTCACTGGATCCGGAGCCTATCGTAACCCGTAATCGTAATTAATGTTCTGCGCACTCCAACAGATAACATGACAGCACCGCCCTTCTTTATGACACCCTTGTTATTCAACCGCAAAGTTATGGCCGTTTTATGACATTCAACTACATCCGACATGTGTGAGTGGATACGGGAAACATTCTACGCAAATCGCTGACTTTGTTTTAATTAATCCAGTTGCGGATAACTTCAGTTGAAGTTTTAAAAGAAGTCTAAAGCAATTACATATTTCGGAGATTTTTACAAGTGCGCAAATGTTATTGATTGTTAATATCATTGTTTTTATATCAATCATATTCAGTCCTTTAATAATCAATATTAATTTATTTTGCTATAAACATGATATAAATATATATTACGTGGATGTTTCGCTGTTTTAACAGTATGCAAAATTTTATATAGGTATTAACAATTAAAATAAGTACACATCTTTAAAAGATTCTTGTATTTGTTTTTCTTTATTTATATAAATAGTTTATCAATTATTTATGTAACATTCTATTTATATTTATAATATTATTATTATAAGAATATTAGTATAATGTACGCCTGTTAATCACAAAGAAATATAGTCATTAATGCCGATTCTGTTTACTCTCGTAGACAGAATAACGACAAATAAGGCCCCATACATATATCTATCTCTTGGTAATTACGAGTATATTAATCGGACAGCTTTTGACGTTTATCTAAAAGAGTAAAATATGTTATATACTCTATTTACCTATACGACTATTAAAACTGTTCTTCAATTAGAACGCCTGTAACTGCAGACGTTTTCGCCTCTATAAGTAGAATAGGGCTCCTGAATGTATCATGAAAAGAATACAGCTACATATATATAGCGTTATTATAGCATTGCGTTTATAAATGAAACCATATACTTGGCTCCTTGAAAACAACACTTTACCATAAGTTATTCTAAACATAGATGTAAATTAAAAGTAATTTTCGAACAAAATAGATATCAATAAAAAGTTATTTTAATTTTACATGCGCTAAGGCCACTACTTTTAGACAAAGGGAATTTATCGGAGCGGCAACATCATACTTTCAGTCAAAAATACACTTACACACACCATATTCGCACTAAACTGCAAAATGATCAAAAAATCAAAAAACATAACTGGGTGAAACTAAATTCACGAAAATATTCGTTAACCATGGATGATTTTGGCACAATGTTAGCAGAGATAAAGACGAATTAATTTATTAATGATTTTATTTAGTAACGTAATATAAAAACGACCCTGTATAATTCTATTCTAATCACAATAGGATGGGATTCAATTTTTAATGTTACTATGGGAATTCCGTACTATCGCTCGTGACAGTGACAGAGTGTATTTTAAAAACACTTTACTACACTGAATAAAAATAATTTTGCAATTATTAATTAAGTTTTTACATGGAAAACGATTTATCAAAATTACCTCGGCAATATGCATAGGAATAATTAAATAAGTTAGTCCTACATTCAGTCTTTCATTTATAGAACACGAAAATTATCATGATTAATGCATGTAGTAATTGTTATAAGGCGTGATTCTCTAAATTATATTTATAACTTAAAAACCTAAAAAGCATAAAGTAAAACAATTTGGACTTAATACGTGTTACATTCTAGGCTTTATTCCAATAATAATAAAATGTAGAAATTTATTTGTCACAGATAAATATGCATAGGTACAAACATCTGGAGAAAACAAATAATCATAATAAGTATATATGTACGTACATAATTACATTTAAATAAAAATAATTATTATCTCTGAGGCTCTTAGCTTAGGTGGGTGATTGTTTAGCGTGATGTATGATGTATTACCAGCTGGTTGCGCCATATTTCGAATTCATTCTTTATAAATTTTAACTTCGCATTTCCGGTCGCGTCAATCCAAATGATGTTTTTTTTTTATTAATAATTAGGTGACACGACACGTGCACTTCCTTACCGCATCCCTTTCCCGCACATACCTTTCCAGCGAGCGAGAGCGAGAGCGCTTCGCTGGGAATTGGTTCCGCGAGTGCCCGCGCGCCGTACGGGGTGCGGGTGCAAAAAACACTCTTGTTCGCGCCCCGCAAAGACATGGACACGATGACGTCGCTCGCATAATTAATTGAAAATTATCGGTCTGTGATGTTATTTCCTTAATTAACTTCGTGTGAGTGTGCCTATCATAGATAGGGAGTGAAGTTTAGTATAAGTGGTCGCCGCAAGCAGAAACACGAAGCCGCCAGCATCATACAGCCGAACCGCCGCCGCAGACGCCGTAAGGTACTGTGCTCCCATCCTCTAGGAGTTGCCTATATTTTCATTTCTATCCCGCAGGCAGCTCTAATCCTACAAGTGCGTGTCGTGTCCAGATACATTTTTCCCCCGCAAAATACAGTCCATTAATTTTTCTAAAGTAAAGAACATTTTACTGTCCCACTGCTGGGCACAACCCTCCTCTGCTGCTGAGAGAGGTTAAACCGTGGTCCACCACGCTTCTTCCAATAATTTTACAATTGAAAATTAATAAAACTCAACTAATATAAATTCACGTCTATACATTAATTTCAGTAACCAGTAAAAAAATATGCCGCTGAAATATTAAGGTAGTCACTTTAAAGCAAATTCCAAAAAACTAATTCTCAGAAAAGTCAGTTTATATAAATTTATTGAACTTAAATAAGTGTGTAAAGTATGACTACAAAGGCTTCTCTTGTTTATGTAAAAAAAACACACACAAAGGAACTTTCTAATACATTTGTTCAAACTTATTTATTGATTAATTAAACATTCAATGAACAGTGTAAGCGAATAATTCTATGTTCCATGTTTGTATTACAATTTGCAATTTATTTATGTTATATTAATTATATACCCAGGAGATCAGATTTAATTATATTATTAATTGAACTGCTAATTATTGCGTACCGCTAAGTAAATAAAGTATGTTAAAAAATACACTTAAGCTAACATAAAAGGCACTTTAAAGGTAGGTCCTAACGAAAAAGTTTTAACAGGACTTAGCTTATTAATGAACATCCCGGGATCTCATCGTACAGAATAACCAAGCAGTCTTTTTCTATTTACAAGTATCTTAGTGCTGATGTCCCGAAGAAAATTAAGAGAAAGAATTTTTAGGCTTTTTTTTTTCATATAATACATATTATATAATAATATCAGCGCTGTATGATATACTGTCCCACCGCTAGGCACGGGCCTCCTCTACTATTGAGAGAGATTAGGCTTCAGTCCACCATGCTGACCTAGTGCGGATTGGTAGACTGCACACACCCTCAAAATTCCTATAGAGGACTTCTCAGGTATGCAGCTTTCCTCACTATGTTTTCCTTCACCGGTAAGGCAAAGAATATACATATCATTTTAGAAAAATCAAAGATATGTGCCCTTGGCTTTTGAACTTGCGGACATTCATCTCGGCAGTCCATTTTACACAGGTATTGATTAACCATACAAGTTATAGTAAAATATCACTAGTAACTATTTACCAACTAAGATATATTTAACATCAAGTCAACCGAGTATATACTAAAATCAGTCTTCTAGGTATAACTGATTTGTCATGAACCTGCAGATTAGCCCCATTGTTTACATTAATAGGTTACGAATGCCTGGCAGACAAGCTTGATGTCAATCAGAGCGGTACTGCTTGTAAGTAATCTGAATAATTGATAAACATTGTACTTAATTCCTGCACGGTTTCAATTTATTTATTGATATATTTATCGCATATCGAGTACTCGTAGTCGTCAAATGGTTGAAATTTAACTGTCGAATATATAAATATTTTTTTATATATCTAGGCTTCTTAATATAAACTTTAATCATGATAAATCTCACCGCGCACGAAATGTACCTAAAAAGGGTACGACGTTTTCTCTTCACGTATTAATAAATATATAGATAACTAGAGCCTCACACTGAGACGTACTTATTACCAAATAAAGGAACATAGAGAATGGCAACGATAGTATATTTTCGTCTTCATAATAAGTAACTAGATGCCAATAGCCTGATATCTTTGGGGAAGACCTGCATATGTTTTTTTTATTTTTATTAATAGTTATTTTAATTTATTTTTGTTTGTTCTTTAGGCGGCCAGCATGGCGTCTGCAGCAAGCGAGGGTCGTAAAATAATCCAAAACCAAGAAAGTAATACGCGAACTATCAATCATCCTATGGCATTAAGGAAAAGATTGCGACCTCCAAGACAACCGAGACCAGCAAAAAGACTCCCACAGGTAATCTATAAATTGTTTCAATAGTTACTATTCGATAAATTTGATATATTAGAATATCCTAGAATGCAAATGCAGAGGCCGAGGTTATGAGAAAATAAGCGAAATATAGATTGACCGAAATATGTTATAAGGATATCTATCCAAAATAAAATAAAAACATAACAATGCACGTAACAGGTAACATAACTGAACATCATTTTAATACAACTATTGCCCACTTTTTGTATCAGTTTATTATTAAAAGGTCAGTCATATAATTACTGCACTGACATTAAAGTAGAAAATTGTAGGCAGATAATAGTTTTTATATACACAATGTTTATTGAGAAAGGTTTATGTTTTGCAAGTACTATCATTGAATGACCTCACACCATAAACATTTAAACAGAGAAATTAATGTTGTTTAATCAAAAGAGATATATTGGATTTTCCTCATTACACATTTCAATATCAAAAAACTTTGTAATATTAAAACTTTGCGTTCACATTTGCGTAACTTCGAAAAGGGGATAAGACGTGATGCTGATGATTTAAATCTTTTCCAAACAGGCGTTAATAATCGGCGTTCGTAAATGTGGAACCCGAGCACTTCTCGAGATGCTTTACCTCCATCCAATGGTTCAGAAGGCGTCTGGCGAAGTTCATTTCTTCGACCGCGATGAAAACTATGCGCTAGGCCTGGAGTGGTACCGAAGTAAAATGCCGCTATCTTTCAAAGGACAAATCACCATTGAAAAAAGTCCGAGTTACTTCGTTACGCCTGAAGTAAGTAAACTAGGCTCTGGTTTTCTTTGATATTGCATAAAATACCACATATACATTGATTGTAGATAGATATTTCTATACATCGATATTCTATTACTAAGCAGCTTTGGGCGATGTGGCCCTGATATGTCTATTTCAATAGTAGAAACCCCTTTGAGCTATACGCTTGCGAAGCTGAGGCTGTAAGATTTGGATATTTTACAATAAATACATAAATTAATTTATCCCAAAGGTACCAGAACGCGTCCGTGCAATGAACTCCTCGGTACGACTACTACTCATTGTGCGCGAGCCGGTGACGCGTGCCATATCCGACTACACACAACTACGCAGCCGCGCCACGCCGTCTGCGCCCGCGCATCCGCTCCTGCCAGGACATCCTGCACCAGACACGGCGAAACCATTCGAACACCTCGCCATATCTCCTGATGGATCTATCAACATTGCATATAGGTTAGTAACTTAAGCAAGCAATTGTCAAATAATATACAATATATATATAATACACGAATATATAATACACGAATTATGTTTTTGAAATTAATTAAACAATAAACCATTATGTTTTAAGAGAGCAATTTTATCTTTAAATGTTTTTGTATAATCTCTTAAACAAGATGTAACGACACCAGTTACGAGCTGTTTAAATGTATTTGTTTTTCGACTGTAAAAATCTGAAGCATATGAGTCTCCGCGCCGTATAATTAAATGCAATTAAGATTTTATTGGAAATAAATAAAGTTCTTTGTCCATTCATAAAAAGTTTCAACCAATATTTACAATGAAAAAAATAAAGCTTTTGGATTACCTGAATGGCCGTATTCTCTATCAACAAGCTTTTTATGTAATAAAAAGGAAAATATTTTTTCCATCGACAAATTAATGTTATTTATTGTAAGGTGCTATTATTTTTTTACTCTACGAAAAGCGACTTCCACGATAAAAGAACAGAAAACAATGTATTTTGATATTTTCAATGCTGGTATATAATTTAAATAACAGACACTGCACTGTGTCATATACTTATATTTAATTTACAAACATGATAAGAGTAACTATTGGTTTGAAAAGATAAAAAGCAATTTTATATCACAATGTTACAAAATGGAGCAGTATAATTCCAATTTTGCAAAACTTTATTCAAATTTCAACCTAAGATTATTACTTTCTACAAATTGTAAAGGACATTAAAATAACAGTTATAATACCCGACAGGCCCATAGCGATATCGTTGTACCACGCTTATCTCCACCGCTGGCTGGAGGTGTTCCCGCGGGAGCAGATCCTGGTAGTGAACGGGGATCTACTCATAGAGGATCCCGTGCCACAGTTGCGACGCATCGAGAAATTCTTGGGACTTGAACATAAAATTGGTGAGTTATTGACTATTTGTATAACTACCATTATGACAGTTTCTCTACCTATCATTAAATCTCCAGAAAAAAACAAACAAGTTAATTAATATAAAATATAATCTTCTGGCAGTGAATAAATAATGTTGGTGACAAAAACAACCTTATTAATAAACAGCGACATCAACAAAACTAAACAAGATATCATCATAATATTTAGAGCTACTAACCAGTCGCTTAGTTAGATAGTAATGTAGTAACAAGATGGTGCTTATGTTCTCCTTAGCTTGTAAAAGATGTTGTTTGTATCCCCCGAGTGCTATTCAAACTTCGACATCGTCTTTGTTAAAATACTAAATTAGTTCTTTGCTAACGTAATATACATTTTCAAGTCAAAAAAAATTATACGCAGTAATTTATTTAAGAAGATATGCTAATTTGTAACGTAGTTTTACTAATGTAAGTTACATTACCTACTAGATTAGTTATTTTTTCTTATTAACTCACTTTAAAACTAATGAAATTTTTATTCTCGTTTTGTAACACGCTTAAAACATTTTTCATAATACAGGTAGAAAGAATTTCTATTTCAATGAGACAAAGGGATTCTACTGCCTGCGTAACGACACCACGGACAAATGTCTGCGCGAGACGAAAGGGCGCAAGCACCCACGCGTTGACCCCGCCGTCGTCACCAAACTACGCAAATTCTTCGTACAACACAACCAGAGGTTTTATGACCTCGTTGGGGAGGACCTCGGCTGGCCCGAGGATTAGATACAGATAGGGGCTGAAGGGTTGAGTTATCGCGACGTCTCGATTTGGGTTAGTTCTGCAAAATGATAATCAAAAATCTTGTTTTAGATAAACATCAACTAAGTTAATTATTGATGTTGATTCGAAAGATTCTGTTCCTGAAAATGTAATTAATATATCAAAGAAAGCCTTTTGAATTCATAGTCCCAAATCGAAACTATGCGATCATTCATAAATTAAACATCGCCCCTCAATATAATCCCTAGGGGATAAATCAGATAAAAGCTGAACGTTGTGATCGAATACATATCAATTTGAACATATACATATCATAGTAGGGTATAAATCACTAGTCAGTAATTTTTTTAAGCCGTTTATTGTAATTGTAAGTCGAGTGGAAAAATTATTTACATTAGCGAAAAGTTCTGAAGATGATTGAAATTATTTAAATTATATATGGACTGTTTATCTTCAGTTTGTTGATTATTTGCAAGTGTATAGAGTTTAAATACGTGAAAAATGTATGTGACGAAAAGGGAACAAGGGGTGGGACTTACCAAGTGGCATCGACAGTAATATTTTATATAACCAACATTAAACTTTCGTTTAAACATCTAATGCGGGCGTCTGACTCTCCAAATTACTCTGTGGAGTTAAGTCATGTCATTGTCGAAGTATGTGCGGAGAGGATCTCATATTTTGGGTTTCAATGTGCGTATTGTAGATATATTTGTCGGTTACTGCGTTAAAAGGGGCTGAGTTTAATAAAAAAAATAATTTTTAATCGTGAAAAGTGGGAACACCGGTGAAAGCTGACGTACGGAGTGACATGGCCATGAAACCACGACAAAGGTCCTTAAATAAAGATAAACAAAAATTGTATGATTAAAACTGGTACGTACACATGAAAATATATAAAATCTTATACTAATCACTTGAAATGGATCGATTTTAAACATCACAATGGGTACACAGTAAAATTATTTTACAGAATTCTATGGATATATTTACAATTTAACTTATCAAATATTATGCATATTTATTCGCATAAACCGGACCAATAATATTAATACGCATAACGTTATAAATAATAATTGAAACTCATCAAATTAATTTGCACAAAGTTTGTCGCACAAAAAATAGAAAACACAAGTTTTGACATGTTAATTAAATTTTTATAAACATTAATTTTTATGTCATGTTCGAAACAGCCAAAAGTGACAGCCTATTTCATTTTGCATTTAGAATTTACGGAATATATTACTTTTAGAATGTAGATAATATATTAAAGGCGAGTTCAATTCCACGCTGTTCGTGTTTGGCAGGGAGTTTTGGTACATTGATTAAAACGTATACCTTATAGTAACATGCAGATAATTTAAACTATATTTCCACCTGCGTTTGGAAAAGTTTTATCTATGTTCTAGAAAATTAATATACTCAAAGGCCAACTATTTGACAGATAATAGTAGTATGATAACTATAGCGTAAGCCATGGATTTTTATTTGATTTAAATAATGATCAACTGTTTTAAAATCCGGAACAATGCATTTTTGTTATAAACCGCTGAAGCAATTGCCTTTGAGTCTATGTCTTCCTGATATTTTAATCGAACTGAGTTAAGCTTATTAATTGCCTTGTTCATTTCGTTATTCATTACGCAAGATAAATGATGATAGATATTACGCAATTTTATTTACTCTCCGTGATATTAAGTAACTTTTCAAAATATCTATGTCAGAGTTATGTTAAATGTTGCGATACTTCAATATATTAACATCTACAGTAAAGTAGAAGAATAAAAAAAAAAACAAACATAATTTAATAATAATTTATGTTATATTATTAATTATTAAATTATTCGCACTGAAACCAACCGAGTGTAATTTCTACATCTTTTATTGTCGATGCCACATAGTACCATGTCGTCATTGTTATATATTTTTTGTTTAAATACGTTAGATAAAATATAATTTCGAATAGTACACAACCAATGTATAACGCACTGATTTAATAGACCGACCCACTGAAACCCTGAGCAATATATTTTTATATATAATTAAGTATTATATTAATTATACAGCGTTTGTTGTACACATGTGAATTTTTTAGACAATTTGTAATTTTATTTAATAGTGTTAGTGAATTTTACATAGATGTAAGTAATACGTGTGAGTGTTATTCCCCTTTCTCCTTTAGATGTCGTCAAGTTTTGTCGTGCGTCGTGTGTTAATGTTTTGCGTTGCTAGGAACGTTTCCTGTGTATAGACGAATTCCATATTTAAAAAAGGAAAAATAAATTATCGGTAAATGGAATTTTTAAAACGAAATTCTTAGCTAAACTGTTAATTGGTTTCTAGTACCAAATTATAAAGATAATCCAAACGCATTATGTGTCTAGATAGCTATAGATCTATGCACATTCTTACTCTAGACTTATTGTGGTGTGTGTTTATTTATTTTAGCATAAATTCACATAAGCCGATGTTAAAATTTAAATGGAGTGATTGAAGTTCATACATTCGACGCGGGTTTAGAAATATTCTATTTAAGTGTAACGTCCAAGACTGAAGCGTTAGAAAAATAAGTCTAAATAATACCTATTTAGCATAAAATGTCCATAGGTGATATGAGGATCGGTGAGTACTGAACACCTTACATGAATTTTAGTTAAGTACGAGCGAGACGGTTCAGAGGGGTTTAAACGTTAATTTCTAAAAAAAAATTTGCTTCCAAAAATCCAAATTTCAGAATCAACGAATATTTATATGTTTTTACGGTCCTTAAATAATTAGGCGCAGGCCGGAATGTGACTGCGATGTTCTGGTCATTTAAAAAATCTAAAGTATTTATAATTATGAAAATTAAAGCACTTGATGCATAGTTTGTCGCAGTTTGTGGAAATATTTCACAAAATACGTATTATAACTACATTTTATGGATTATAGCTATATCTACTTATTTAAAATAATATCCATAAATCTATAACACATCAGAAAAATATAACAACTCAATAATTTAAATACAAATGTAAAATATTTCCACATATTGCGAACAACAAGAATATCAAGCATATCAAAAATCTATATAATATATAGAGTTAAGTTTGTAAAATAAATTAATATATCTAATTAATTAAGTTAATCTTTTAAATTATAACAAAATGAAACTAATTCACTAGTTATTAGATAATTTTAATCACTGTTAAATGTTGTGCACGGTCTTAAGTAGTTAAAGTTTTATTAAGGCAATAAGTTTAAAGTACCTAATGATTTAGTTTTAGGATTTTATTCCTTACCTAAAGTTTTTATTTAAAATGAGTATGACAGCTATTTTAGGCGTAATTATGAGGAACGCTTGGACAAATTACTATTAATGGTAAATGAAAAATATGTCTAGTCGTTATGACGTGAGGTCTTATCGTACAAACAATGTATACCCAGTTTGATACCCGACAAGCAATATTTAATATGAAACGTTCTTTACATCACATTAGTACATTACGTCGAATGTTCTCGAATATTCATCAAGTACAACCGCGCTCTTAAAATGTCTCCCAATAATTTATACATTTCGTAATAAAATGCTTGTTACCTATGCTTGAACGTAAGCTGTTGAATTCTTCACAAAACGTTCCGATTTTTTTAATCACCAAACAATTTACAAAGTATTACTTAAATCTTAAATGTTACCTTATATATCTTGTAAATATCTTCTAAAAATCCTTTCAATAAGTTACATTATACCTATATCTTCAATAAAATATGAAACAGCAGATATTTGCGTTTTATTGTTCTCCTTCATCGAAACCCCTTTCATACTTTCACAATAATGAATTCATTATTTATGAACAAAGCAAACATTCTTTGTTTTTATTTACCCGAACGATTAATACTTAAATCCTGGCCGACATTATATTTTAAGTCAATAAAACAAGTGAGGCTTTAGTTAAATACGAGCGGTATACGTAATAGATTTTTCACGTGTACGTCAAGAAAGCAAATGGAATGGCATGCAGTTTAGGTCCGTAAATAAATTCTTGGTGCACGGAAAACGATTGAGCTCCCGCATCGTTGCAGCATCAATCACAGCAGGCAACCTCCCGGAGGATGGAATGGAGGTCATGACCGATTGATATTAGACCATACAAAACAACTTACCTTAGCCTGGGAATAAATAGACTCCCCGTACTCCGGAAAAATTGTTTTTGGCCGCTCATTCCCTGAGGTAAATGTACAAAATATGAGGTACAAAAAATACAATACACAAAAACAAAATTGTTTTTGTATCGGAAATTAGCCGAGCATAAATAATGTACTGTATACAGGAAAATATATATAATTGATTCTAAATAACGTACAACAACTTTACCTTTGGTTATTGCGACTTGTATTAGAGGCCGTCTGAACATTTAATTTTCTATTTCTTTTGCTTACCATCGTGCAAATGGCTAGTTCTTCTCATCATTCGGTTGTATTTAATTGGTTTCTGAATTGTGATAAAAATCTGAGCTATTTCCATTAATGTTTGAATTATAATAATTGAAATAAGAATAGTTATTTTAAACAGAAAATTACAAATCTCCACAAGACATATTAACTACTGGTAAATCGAACTCCGTAGTGCAAACAGCAGGCGAAATAAGTGAGGAATGAAGACAAAGGAAACTTAAAGCCAATTTCAAATGAGATAGACGAGGTACGGACAAAACTATTACCTATTCATACCCAAAATACTCTTGAGATAACAGTAGATTGAATCAAGCCGTGTAATCCGTTGGAAAATGGGTGCCACGAATTCTCTTGCAACATTTAATTCGTAGAAATATTTCGTAAATGGAAATGATTTTCCGCGCAAACATTATAATTTGTATAGATAGTAAATTATTGACGTAATTTGAAGTATTATACTTAACATTTGTATCATACATAAAATAAAAAACATAGTATAATTACAATAATTACATGATTCTGATCGTTTGCATGCGACTCTTTATGTAATAAACCATGAAACGAGCCGGTCGGAAGCTATATTATTGACAGTCTCTAGTGAGACCGCATCCGTTCCCGACGCTGCGTCCGAGCCAGCCTTTGTGCGGTAATGAACCGATAGCTCTGCTTTTCCTAAAGGACTACTGGCTATTTGCTAAAACCTATAATACAATGTCGCGTAAACATTTGATTTACACTACATACTATTTTTACGGACAAGCGACTCCAATGCATTTATTAGCAAGTACAGTAGTAATTAAAATATCGACTGTCAAAACAATTATCCCTCGCTAGTCGAAACAATTATGCCGGTCTGTTTGGAACCGGATATATAGGTGATCTCGCTACGCAACACACTCACGTGGGCCACTATGGCGGGCTTAGCACCCTCTGTATAGGCGTCACTATCCGGACAGATATGTTATCCAACAGAAACTAATACTATACAATAATTTGTACATGTAAAAAAGTTTGTTTAATTAAGGTGCGATGTCAGTATTTCGGTGTACATCGTGGAATAGGATCAAACAATGTTGTGACCATGACCCAAGCTTCCCCAGAGCATAACAGATATATATTTTGATTATACAGGTACACGTGTATTAATTATATGGTTTGTTAAAGATAGATTACGTTCGTTTGAAGTGGTTTAGTTAATTTTACCTTTCAATTTGCTACTTATTGGTAAATATTGTAACTTTGATTTTTGGAAGGTTAACTTATTAGACCGCTTCGTGAACATGAAGGCTACAAAGTCTTCGAAACGTCGGAAGAAAATTAATATGTAAAGAACAGTGATAAAATCCGAAAACTATTTTTATTTCGATACTAATTATTACCGCGTATTAGATGTGTTTATAAACAAAATAATCACAAATTTTAAAAACCTGTGTGATGGCAAGTAAAATATATTTAACTGTACAAAGTTATAAATATGATTTTCCTTTTTCTAAATTACAATATTGCATGATTATTTATTTAAAATAAAAACACATAAATTCAAAAAGAAATTAATATTTAAAAATGTCAACAAGATAAAAAAGAAATAAACAAATTTAACGCACCAACATCTATCATCAAGCGGTATCCAAAGGATTAAAACACGCACTCTAATCACACACTTGAATAATAAATTCCCTCAATTATGGAATACCTTTTGAAAGAAACGTGAGACTGTAGAGTGAGAATCCGTTAGAAACTTGAAATCCATTTCGTTGTGTGGAGCGGTCGGTGATTATGCAATATCACCCGATCCGCAGCGTCTGCATACAATATTCATTATCCCAGACTAGTCCTAATGGCGCAATGTATTCCAAGTTTACCTTTCTGCGACAAAAGACTTCACACGATTTAATAAGGTCATATTTTGGCGCAGTCTACAAATATAATAAAAGTTAAACTGGTAAATATACGATCTTAATATTCAATTAGCAGTATTTTACTTTTATTAACTTTAATAAATAATTTTATTGAGTACATTATTATCTTTTTGAAGTGACAATAAATACCACTCTTCTTTGAATACATATTCTTTGGCCCTAAAATGCTATAGAAAAACACAAACATATATTTATTCCCCTAGACCGTGAAGTAGTCAATATTTTTTTTACCCGTAAGAGTAATATCAAAATTCATTTTATAAAATCAAGAAATTAATTGAAAATTGATATCCTTAAATGCTACCCGTGTTCACAATTTAATGTATTAACAGATACATTAATATGTTTAATACAATCAGATCCATAATGAAAGTATTCGCAGTAACATTATGCTCGATCAATTTATCGTAAACGATTCGCAGCAGGCGACATGAATACAGAGTCGACCACATTATCACCAACCAGATAAGCTGGACGTATAATTTACCACCCCCAATAAATAATTCAGATTTGACTAATGATTACGGAAGTTAAGGTGGATTCTAATTCCATTTATATAAGGCATTATATGGCTTGAATTAATAAATACTATTGTATTGATAGGTACGATATTTGTAATCAAGGAAGTTTTTATTAGATAATACATTTTATTTAAAGTTATGATAAGTTTTTTTTTATTAAAGATGTATTTCTAGCGCATAATATTCCTCTTGAGCTATCTTTAAACCAAAGTAGTCAGATAAGATAGTTTGATTAAATTATATTACTAAAAGATTAGTATAAAAATTAAAATTCATACTTCGTATAAAACTAAATCAAAATTTTAACTTATAAGAAACTAAACTGTATAGTTCGATTATAATGAAACTAAAATAGTTACTCAATATTATACGCCTTAAACCCTATTTCTGAGCGAAGCGAGTGCAATGGACTACCGCGTATTAAATCGTTATTCAAAGTTTTGGATAGCATTCCCAGCACGCTTTTAGTCTATAATCAGTATAACCTACCCGTCATAACTGCACAAACAAAAAGTTAACTCTAATTAAATTTCATTATCTTATTGTTCCGTTTATGTTATTAAAATCATAACAAAACCTTAAGCATTAACTACCTTGCATTTGTTTACGCAAGCTAAATTATTCAAAAGCTCGAGTGCATATAAGCCGATCTCGCATGCAAAGTCTGCTAATATGAACGGGGCTCCGCAAGAAAGGCTGCATTCAACTAATGAATAAAATAGCTTAACAAATCGTATCTTTTGAACAAATATAGTTAACTTCATACACTATCATTTTGATATAACGTTACTAAGTGAATTCACATACTTATTTTTCGAAAATGGTATTTTTTTATAAGTTAATTGAATCGTAAGTATAAAATAAAAGTCTTAATTTCGAACGAAATAATAATTATCAATAAAAAGTATTTTTAATGTCACATACCCTACCCACTGCATTACTCCTATCCTGAGTAAATTCGTCATAACGGCAACATTCACACCTTTAGTCAGAAATACACTCACGTACACGCCATATTCGCACTAAATTACAATCTGATAAAAAAAAAAACAGAAAAGTAAAATCGGGATTTTTTACGAAACGGTTTGTTATTCATGGATTATTTTGGCACAATATTAGTAGAGTTAAAATGAGTATACGGTTTAATTTATTAAGGCAATGTCAAAATGTTTCTGTATTAATATTACGGTTAAGAATATGTATAAAAATAGGCTTTTGACTGACGGAACGGAGCAACAGAAGCAATAATTTAGTTACTACTATAAATAACTTATAACAAAATGTAAACTATTTCAGGAATTGGTCATCTACTAGCAGAACTAAACACAGTATGAAGGAGGTAAATGGACTATAACCCAAAACTAAGAATACACAGTACTTAGCGATTTGTGATTTACTTAGGGCCACATTGGTCGCTCACAAATATTATAAGTAGGCGCTATAAACTGTTCAAACAGGCCGGCATAATTGTGTCGACTGGCGAAGGATAATCATCATTTGTCTGTCAACATTCCACCTGAAATTTACTCCGCTTATCATGTGGTGCAGTGGGGTCACATAGCCTTGGTTATATAAAAAAAAAGAATCAATTTATAGTGACGTTACGAATTATCATAAAATGCATTTTTTTAAACAAGTAAATGATAAGCCACTTGCCATACGGTAAGTGCTACGATTGGCTATAACAGTATTAGAATTAAGCATTTGAATTACAAAGTACTGTACGACACTGAAATGCATTCGTCCTAGATAATTACACTCCTTAGAATATACTTGAATAGAATACCGGACCTCAAAACGCACACTACAGCTAGATGGTTGACCAGCTACCAGCTAACTTCACGATAATGTTATTATAATGCTTTGGTTTCTTTATACATACATGTATTGTTTTATCCATATTTTTTTCCTATAAAGTATGGAGCATCTCAATAACTATAAAAAAGGAAAACATTTTAACTTTTTATTTCTTTATTTTATTGATATCAAAGTTATGTTAAGAGATTTGATTCAACAGACACTCAAAACATTAAAGCCTACGTAAGACTAAAGAACTAAACATAATATAAATAATTTTGGTGAAAGTCCGTCTCGCCCATTGATTTCCAAAGTGATCCAGGTATCTACGGGAGAATCGACGGGGGTCTACGATGGCATGATCAAAAAAATTAGGATTGAGGGTTCACAATTCGAAGCGGGTGACCACGGAAATATATGATTTTGATAGTAAGAAAATGTTGGGTTGACTTCTCCTATCAATGCAGGCAAATAATATTTTAAGAAGCTCAGCGACGTTTCCATGTAAAAATTTGCATATTCTGGGGTATATGGTACAAATTTAGATGCAGGGGGTCCACTAGCACCAGAAAATTTTTGAAAGTGATCTATGAGAAACATTTGGAAACCTCGGATAGACGCTAGCATTAACATTTAAAATGAAAAGTAAAATTATTTGACGCCTTTTAGAGCTAAACTACAAAACGTTTCTGTTAAAACTTCATAACTTTGAATCCGAATAAGATTTATTTAAATTATTATTACAAAAAATAATAATTTTACAAGTATTTTCAAAAGGAGAAATTCATTATGATAATTCTTTGTAATTTTGATCCATATAAAATACTTTTAAAAATATTAATTTAATACAGTGCTACTCTTTTCCTATTACAAAATGTAATTACATCTTTATGGGTTCTTCTCAAAATACGAAATTATGTTCCCCGTCTCATAATAAGCGGCAGTAAATATTTCTTCAGGTAATGAATAAATTAGTTTTTGTACCATTTTCCTCATTCATCTTCGGAAATGTTTTATTTCAACTTGTGTATATTTGAGTTATGGGATTTTTATATGTACATTGTGTAACAGGATTATGATGGATTTGTACTTAAATGGAATGGAGTGGTTGACTTTTTTCGGAAATAATTTACTACAATATTATTTTCATCACTTTAATAGTTTTTTTTACCATTGCGTTACTAAATAAAACCACATACTTATCTTTTCGAAAAATCCTTTAAAATAAAATACTCGAATTCGAAAATAAATATCAATAAAAAGTAATTTTAATTTTACATATCAATTACTACGAAACTGGATAAAGCGACATATCGGTTAAGGCGACCAATATCGTCAGATTTTTTGGCTATATCGATCAATCGCCATATTTTTTTGCTAATCTAAATTATGATTTTGTTCCTAATTATAATATAATAAAACCATAATGACAAAAGAAGGATCTATTTTAATATTAACTATAAAATTGCCCAATATATCTACTCTATGTCATATTTAGTTATAGCATGTAGTGAGAATTAATGAGTACACATAGGTTTTTTGTCAATAAACATTTTTTATAATCGATTTTAGTATCATTTCGTTAGCAAATCGGTTCACATGTCCTTATAACCGGTTTTGACTGTCTAAATATTTCAACACAATTGTTTGATCCAATTTTCACATGACAAACAACGGACTAAAATTTGAAACGAGAAATTATCACTACGCTAAATCAATTTTTGACGAATTTCCATTTTAATGCAGAAAATACTATGTTTTTATATTTTATGAGCACACAAAAAATCATTTCTTTTTTCTAAATTATAAATGGATTTTGAATTATACAAAATGGTCGCTGAGAAGTCAATTTAAACTTAAACGCCACTGTAAAGTTGAAATTATCGAATTAGTGTTGTTTTAATTGCTGGTATCTAATTGATCCTTATTAATCGGTTTGCTTAATAAGCGGCGGTAGGCTAGTTGGGTGTGGAACGGACTGCCAATACGAATGTCGGCAGGTTCAAATCCCAAGGGCACACACCTCTGACTTCTAAAATCATGTGTGTATTCTTTGTGAATTTATCGTTCGCTTTAACGGTGAAGGAAAACATCGTGAGGAAACCTGCACATCTGAGAAGTTCTCTATAGGAATTTCAAAGGTGTGTGAAGTCTACCAATCCGCACTAGGCCAGCGTGGTGGACTAAGGCCTAATCCCTCTCAGTAGTAGAGGAGGCCCGTGCTCAGCAGTGGGCAAGTATATAATACAGGGCTGATATTATTAATCGGTTTGCGTACCCTTCTAACTACATGTAACAAACACATATACAGAACAGACGTAAGACCGCACAGATGAATGACCGCCCACGTGCTACGCCGTAGTCGCCTACGCGCTACGTAACGCCTACGAGCCACGTACAATCTGCGTAGGTGGGCCAAAGCTCCCATATTATTATGATCGCGTATTCTTTGTACATGTTGAAGTACAAATGAGCTCATTAGTATTAATATTCCGTGTGATAATAAGATAATAATCTGTAGACATCTACATTTCGGTAGCATTTCATCGTAATATTAAATTACAAATGTGAATATATCATTGAATATTTATTGCTTTGAATGACGAGACGAGATCGCCGTTCACCTGATGGTAAGTGATACGACCGCCCACATGCAGTAGAAACACCATCCTACACCTTGAATTATACAGTATTGTTTGGTACTTCACTGCGCTCGCCTGAGACATGATGTTAAATCTTATTATATCTAGTAATTACACTGGCTGCAATATCGATAATATGTACAATGTATATACTGAATTTACATTTAATCCGTTATACATCGTGATAGCTAGTCCAAAACGAGCCTAATTTGTTTACACATCTACATATGAGCGGCAACAAAGAAAAGAATAAGGTGAAAAATAGCAACACTTAAGCTCATAAAATCATCTTTACAACTATTCTGGTATGTAGAGAAAATAAAACTATTATTCACGGCCGCAAATAAGCAAACGGTGCCAATCATGTGCAGTGTACGAAGCCTGTAAAGGTCAGGTGTGTCATCCATCTTGTCAGATTTATGGTGAGCCCAGCCAGTTTATCTCGCCGTTCTTACGGGATTACTTGCGATCCGGCACTCATTTTTATGCAAACGTTACAAACTGAATACAAACTATTGTATATTTATGTACATTTTAGTATTGAATAGCAAACAAAAATAATATTATTGTTGGGATAAAAATATGTTTGTAAGGGTATTTGTAACACTATTTTGCTGAAAAAACACTAATCATTTGGCAGACCAAGGCAATTGGTAATAGACCGTCGTACGGATTGGTTAATCAAATATATGTGCAAGTATTTCTGTAGCCAGTGATAGCTCTTTTTATTGTATACAAATCTATTCAGTTTTTAACATTATTATATGCCTTACAGCAAGGATACTACGTTGCAATTTTCTGTCTGTATATATGCTACCGCTTTGCGGTTTCGTTACAAAGTATTCATAATCTTATCAAAGTCGTAGTTAGTCTGTAGTCTACTTTACTAGCCATAAGGCTGTATTTCCTCTGGCAACTAAAACATATATTACATTTGTCTCCAAACCTTTAAAAAATTTAAGTTACTTAATACATAATTCATTTTAAATATTATTTCTTGAAATTTTATTGTATAACTTTGAATTCCAAATTCATTGAAAATACAATTATTTATTTTCAAAGGAATCCCTTTCAGTTCCAGTAGATATTGTTTACCGAAACCATTAAACAGCCTACGTCGGCCCACGTCGCACCGCAAGCCGAATTGAGTCGGAACAATCCCGTCCGTTACCGAACCATAATGATATTACCACCCATTTTTACTCCACACCGCATCTGTCCAGTTGACTAATATCCGTCGATTCCCATCGATTTACGTCCGACGTTAAGGTCTTGGCTCATTAGTTGGCTGATCGGAAACGAACGAGTGTGATGCTTAATGGAAGCTAAGTTTTTATCGGGAATATTATAGCCGATAATATGAGAGTTTTATAATAAAATATTATACATATATAAATAATTATTATATATTTTAATGACACACACATTAAACAGTATAATGCCTGGTGGTAGGTCTCTAATATGTGAAAGTCCGGTGGGTAACACTGGAATGTCTATTTGTGCCGCCAAGCAGCAACAGCAGTGTAGCCACTGTTCTGTTCCAGTTTGAAGAACATTGTGGCCAGTGTAAGTATTGGACATTACATCTCAAGACTTAGCATCTCAAGTCGCATGCACCTACTTTCCATTGTGTGTATTCCGTCCCATGATGTGATAGGGGACGAGGTTATGGCTTACTTTGCCTGACTCGGGATCGAAGTTTCTAATTACTACAAAGAAATCTTCCTCTAGTTGTCGCATTTCAGAACGAATGAGCCAAACGTTTTATTTGATACCTATGTATCCACATATATCGATTATAAAATGGATATTTATTTGAGCAATAAATGTTGTTTTATTTTTTATCAACTGAAATCGACATTAGCGGTGAGATCTTATTCCAAAGTACGCGAAAGCCTTCTTCAATAAGAACATATTTAGCCCGACGACGGCTTCATGAAAACATTTCATCTCGACCCTTTTCTAAATACGAAAATGATATTTTTTAAGGTATTTTATACCTTACTTTGTTTACTTGTCCTCGTTTACGTAAGATATTATTTCTCTTTGTTGGTTACACTACCTAGAATTGAAACGGATAACATGACACGATCAGCCTATATCTAAGACCCATATAAACATAAAAAAAGATTTGTGGATCACAGTCGAAGAGTTGAAAATACTTTCTATATTTTCGTTTTATAAGGCTAAAATCATTAATTTAAAAAATATCGATTAATAATCGGATTACATGTTGAATATTTAAATCATTGCCAAAATAAGTTGTTACTTAACATAAATATCATGTAGTTTTGTCATTAGATAAATCGCAGAAGACAGGCCAGTAACTGAGTGGGGATTTAAGTCTTGATCCACCACGCTGGCCTATGCAAGTTGGCAGACTTCACATACCTTCGAAATTTTTATGGAGAAGTTTTGTTACAATATATAACTTCACCGATAAAGCAAACAAATATATTAACAAATAATATTCGCGTAACTTTGATAATGTAACAGCCTTGGGTTATGAAATTAGAAATGTGTTAGAAGAATTCTAAAGTCAAATATTCACATACTTTGAATTACGAACACAAAATTTCTCATCTTCATGAGTAAATTGCGAGCCGTTTCCCCAATAGATATGCAGCAAAAATTTTACGCTCTATTTGTGCAATACCTCGATATAGTTTCTTCGCATAACATTGTAATGCATTACTTATCCAAATTAAAAATGTTTATTTATAACTGCTGCGTATTCGAGTTACTGCACTATAAAGTTGCAATCCAATTTTTAAACAAACATTTAAATGGAAAAATATACGTTTTATTTTTAATAAAAGATAGTTCACCTTTCATAGAATGTTAACTTTATTAGTACGTAAATTTTATTTTCTTTATCTTACAGCTTGTTGAATATAAGCTAATAAATTAAATTCTTAATTCTCTGTAAAAATAAAAACCTTTTATAAGTCTATTATTTAACTTTGATAACGAACCTCATAAAAATCTTGTTTTTAATATGCTAATTAAAATTGTACGGTGAATAGTTTTGCTACAGTCTATTTTTGTGCCGTACACATAATATGCGAAGGAGAATTAGAGTTATACGAAATGGTTTATATGGACGTTTAACTTTCCTATTTTATTTTTTGTCTATCATGAACCTATCCTACCTCCGGTCTACCTCGATACTTTAAACTCACTTTATTCCTCTCCTGGAATTGAGATTATTTAATATTTATAATCCATCCGTACTTTATCAGTCTTATAAACTTGTTTTAGCGTTAAAAAGTGGTCAAGAATTGCTTAAATAGCTGTCCAGAACATCACCGGTTCCTAATTACTTATTAAGAGGCAAGATGGCGGGTTCTGACTTACAGCTGATCGAGTAAATTTGTATTTTAACTAGCTTTGCAAAATTTTTATAATTGAGACTGTTAATCATTGAGGTGGGGCGAGGAGTGGAATGAAAACAACCGCTGTCTATAACATTCTGTTTATAACTGTCAATTAATATTAATACGTGTAGTTTAACTTAGTAACTGTATTTCCTACTTCGTTATAACTGCGAAAGTTACCTTGTTTATCTGATACGGTTGCACGGCTGACCCACTGAACCGATTTCAATGAAATATATTATTGAGATCCTAGGAAGGATTCTTTTTAGCAGGGAAATAATTGAGAGACTTTTACAAGGAAATCTTTTTTACGCGAGCGGATCTAGGAGCAAAGGCTAGTATCACAAACTAATTGTTCCAAGCTTCTGACAATAAATAATTAATAATATAAATTCGGAGCAAAGAAACTATATATAAGTACTTATCAAATTATATTTCTAGAACTATATATCCATAAATGTCCGAAGTAATTAATATAAGTAACTTAAATTATGATAATTATTATTCGCAATTATCTGTCATAAATGCAACCATGTTCGCCTACGTAACAAATAAATTATTTTATTTATTCGAATAGAAGAACTAGCTTTGCCCTAACTCTCTTATAAATATATGAAAACATGAGACCAAGAGCCTAAATATATAAACAACATTATTTTTAAATCACTGAAAAAAAATCAAATTAAATGGCACTGGAAATCTCGAACGATTACATTGTTAAAATAATTCATATACAAAATGATAATAAAGGTGTTTAACATATATTGATATATATGGACTAAGTCCTTAACCCCTTTCATAAGTGGAGGAGGCCCGTGCCCAGCACTGGGACAGTTCATAATTCAGGGCTGATATTGTTATTATAAAATATATTTTAATGGATGTAACATAAGTTCAACTTCAAGTGAATAATATATCGTATTTTAATAACGCTGAAAACGGAAAGTAAACGTATATCAGTGTATATTTTATGAAATTGGGATTAATATTACGTAATTAAAACATTCATTCACTAAAGCTACTCAATTATAAATATTTCGCAAAGCAAGAAAAGAATAACATATTTTCATATAAAAAGAATGAATGATTGTCGCTCGCCCAACAGAAATAATAACAGGTCTAGGGGCTTGGAATAGACCACACGCACTTTTGCTTCTAGTTTAGTTTTTAGTAATTTAGTTATTATTAGCTATGGTTAGCTAGGTTAGGGCCTTTTATTTCCCCTACCTTTTAGCCCACGCTGGTTACTTAGGTTTGTACCTTGTATTCATTATAAATTTTATCCCTAATTTATAATGTCCATAGTTATGTAAGTGATTATAATTGTTATTTAGAAATAATAATAATTATTGTTATACATTGTTTTGACGTATCATAAGTGCAACTTTGTTCGCCTACGTGATAAATAAAGTATTTTATTTATTTACCTTAACAGAAACCGTAAAAGTGTACGAAAAACAATTTTGGCACAAAATATGACGACAATTATCTATAATAAACATTCACGTCGAATTGATAACTTCCTCCTTTTTTTGAAGTCGGTTAATAAAACGGGTTCAGCGCGATATCAATATTAAAGTCTTTACGTTACGAAAAATGTATGTAATACTTACTCTTAATTTTAAGATTCTTCGTCTTTTTCATATCGCTAACGAGTATATATTGCAATTGGCAGTATGCGGGCTCTTATCGGATTTAAACAAATGATAGGCTGGCGTCAGAATTTTCAATGAACTCTGCTAAAATGTTTTAACATAAATCGTACGATAAAAATAAAATACTATGATATGCCCTAAAGATCAATAAACCTAGGTTTTAAATAGTGCCCAATAATACTACGTATATTAATAAAATCACGAATTATGTGCTTAACAAAACTTGTATTCTATATAATAATTAAACCGTTAAACAGTTTATCAGCTCCCGTATTCGTGTTTTACATTTTTTAATTAATAGAGAAAGCAATAACATAACTTTTTATTATTAAAACAGCCAGTGAGAAACAAACATCAGTTTTCGTTATGGATTGCACTTTACTTGGACAGCATACTTATGAAAAACAAAAATAAAACAGCGCAAAATATCCACAAAGAAAAACTATAACAGTATTTAGATAATTGCTTTGTTTCGTGGCAAACGGATCTGAAAAGAAAGTCCCACCTACAGATATATCACTTAAACAAACTTCTACAATATCTAGGAAGTAATAATTCACGTTGTCATCATAAAAATACAACGTTAGGGAACTTTCTTTATGAATATTTATAGTACACAAACAGTACTTGCTTGTTATATTGCATTTAAAATGTTTAACTGCTCGCTTTTTGCGCGAAGCCGTCTAAAACTAGGAGTTTGTTTTTTTTCGAGCCTCTTCGTGTCATTTGTAACAATTTACATATTACATGCACGTAAGGAAAGATCTACAAAACAATCGCATGGGAATTCGTTTACGTATATTTTTTTGAAAGTTCCAGCATCGTCTTAGCTAATCTTTGCGATTGATATTTTAGAGTTTATTGGCGTTGAATTAACATACCTGCGATAACTAATATATTATATTATATTATATTTTAACGAGTTGCTGCGCTCGCGTGATTATTCCTAGCGGTTATTAATACAAAATATAATTTCTTGGATACAGATTACCTATAGCTCAATAGTCGTAACCTGTATATGTCGCATTAATTGCCGCTAAGGCCGTCTCTATAACACAGAAAAACCTTCTAAAAATAACATATCTCACTACGTCAACATAGTCTGGTGGAAACTTATTCCCAAACTAACCAAACTAAATCCTGAACACATTCTGACAAAAGAAAACTACATTTCCAAAAGATCTTAGCTAACTTTAACACAATACGAAATCTTGCGAATCAAACAGATATGTTTGCATGCCGTAATTTTAGATAAAACCCAAACTTTCGCGTGTAATCAAAGTTTCATAAATTAGAACACACGAACCCTATTCTGGGGGTCTACTTCGAAAATAGAAATCCGTAGTTTTGGATGACTTATCGCACGTTTTGTTACTACGAAGTACGGATTCGATGACGGATGCGATCCGTTCATCGCAATATTTCAGACATAGAATTTGTAAGAATTTATAGGGTGTCGATATTATTTTTAAAACCATCTGCGAGGACCGTTTCACTGATTTCTCAAAAAAAAATTACGTGGAATTGATCCTACCACTAAGCTAAGCTACAAAACGGATCCGAAATAATTTGGTAGTAAAGTTAAATCCGAAGTTCGTCGTTTCTTCGTTTTGGACCGACGTTCGTTTTTCGAAGTAGACCCTCAGGGTATTGCGAAGATCGAGCTGGTAAATAGAGCTCAATCTCGAGTGAAACAAAACTAGTATACTCACGGGGCTCTAATGACATGATGTGACGTATTTGCGAGAGATCCTTTTAATTGAATACATTCGACTATATTGCATATATTAGGTACAAATTATATAATAATTGTTTTTGGTACGAAATATCAGAATCACACGGTTTAGGGTTTCACCAATAATCATTCATTTGACAAACTTAATATATTTGTGGGTATTGTTTATTATAAGTGTGTTTATAAATATAATGATAAATTATAATTAGTGGTTACTCTGTAATATGTAGATAATAACCAATAATAATTCTAAATACCTATTTCACTTTAAACAAAGAACCAGCTATTTCCACTAAAGATATAACATCTTAAACAACGAACAGTTATAAGAAACAATTCTTTGTCATTACTTTGAAACGAAGCAAAATAACAGTCCGCACATTCGTAATTATATTAAGTAACATTTATTACGTCACAAACATAAGTAACAGTGCAAAGTGGCCACTACAGCGCACTGACTCGAGCACTCCACCGACGCTCTCGTAAAATGACGTTTACGATCTACAAACATAATGCACTTACTTATTATTGCATTATATGGATTTAAACACCAGTT
The DNA here is from genome assembly GCF_014839805.1 of Manduca sexta. Taxonomy (NCBI): domain Eukaryota; kingdom Metazoa; phylum Arthropoda; class Insecta; order Lepidoptera; family Sphingidae; genus Manduca; species Manduca sexta. Next base: position 5,640,316 of record NC_051131.1, read on the forward strand.
AAACAGCGCCGTTGAAGTATTCAGCCCTTATGGACTGTTTAAGTAATTACCATTTCATTTACTCTGTTTGTAAGAAGGAATTAAACTAAAAGTGTCATTTACAAACATGAAAAATTATTTTATAATGTAACGATATTATTGGAATCATAAAATTATTAAATTATTTAACGGTTTATTTAATACAGATCTAAATAAAAAATATTAATATTAATAAGCGTTTATCTTAGGTACTTTTATGAACGAAATTATTTCTACCCTCTCTGATTTACCTCAAATAAATTATTTGAATGCTATCTCCGGTCGATGCCCTCCTCCGTAAAACGACAGTCAAAGCCTCTGTGATTCACTAAACATCCGAAAGTTCTGTCAATTGGGAACACTCAATCCTTGTACTTTTGTAACCCAATTCATCGTTCAAAGGACCCTCAAGTGGGATTTAAATTATAAATATAGGAGATATAGAAACTTAAAACTTTGTTTCTTGGTCATTTCAAAGTTGGTTATTAATTATAATTGGACTGATAACTAACTAGACTGCCTCGGTGGCGTAGTTGTACTGCATGCGCGGTACGGCAGCGCTCTGAGGTCCTGGGTTCGAATCCCAGGTCGGGCAAAGTGATATTTGGGTTTTTCTGCTCAGTATCAGCCCGGAGTCTGGAATTTGTGCCCGATATGGCGATAGGCTCGCCCCCTATCACATCATGGGACGGAACACACTTGGCGAAAAGTGGGTGCCATGGTTGCGCCTCTGCATACCCCTTCGGGGATAAAATGCGTGATGTCGTGTGTTGTGTGTGATAACTAACTATAAGGAATAATCAAAAGGTATCTAAGTATTAACTAAGTATCAACTTTTTTTATATAGGAGCACGGAAAAGTGATACAACTGCACCTTAGGGTAAGCGGAATGGGGTCTAATAGAATGTGAACTGACGAGAGATGATTACCCTTCGGCAGTCGAGACAATTGTGCCGGACTATTGGAACTGAATATACTCACGTTGATCTCGGCGGCCTCTTGGAACTGGATATACACAGGCTGATCCCTGAACGCGATACTCTTACGTGGGCCACTATGGCAGGTTTTAACACCTAGTGTACGGTGGCCGCTATCCGGGCGGATATATTTTTTTTCCTACCACCAGCAATAAGTTAATAGTCATACCTACCTATATAAATAAAGAAATATGTCGACGTCGTGTCATATAGCCGTATTAATAAATCAATCTCACCTGTGAATAGGATCAAGTACACATTTAATGTATTAAACTATTTAATAGATAAAGTGTAATCTGTTATTTAAGAGCTTGTACTCAGCTGAGCCGGCGCTATTCAATAAATAGAACTCAACTGTCAAAATCCGTCACACACTGGGAGTTAACATCTTATTTCAGCTGATATTTATATACGTTTATTTTATAAGGACTATCTTAAGATAATGACCTTAATTTGACAGTGTCTCAACTAATATCGTACTCTAGGGTGGAAGATAGTTGCATCTATTACTACTACCTTTACTTAATATATTTCACAATCTTAAGACAACTATTAGCATCAATTAAAATTAATACTCTAAAGATGAGACTCTATGTATATATATATATATATATCTATGTATTGTGTATTTTATTTATTTAATTATAAATAAACCCACACTCCAACTTCTCTGAATGAATGATTTCATCCTACGGTTGTCTGGAAGAGATCACTCATAGCGATAAGACTATTGTTGCACTTGGTTGCACTAGTTATAGTTAATTAGTATATGTGTTATTTCCTTAAGTTATGTAGTTTTCAATAAAGGATTATCTATCTATCTAAGTAATGATCAATCCTCTCATTTGGTACTATAAAAATATAGAATGTTATTTATTCTCATAAATTTAGATTCGGATATTAATTGAAATATAGTTTTTTTTTTTTTTTTTTTTTTTTTTTGCAAATATATTTGCATATAGTTTTACTTCCATAGGAGACGGGCCGCAACAGGCGGCACCGCGCAGGGACGGACTGCGGACGAAAAATTAAACATTTCAGTCAGAGGAAGCCCACAGCCGTCCCTAATGCGCCGAAGACGGCCACCGCGGAGTTTTAGTTGGTATGCCGTGCGTGTATATAGGTTAGGGACTCGGCCCGGCGGTCACCCGAAGGTCAAGATCAAATCCGGGTGGCTCAACGCCGGGCCGCAAGGCACGGTGACCCCAACATAACCGCTCAGTCGCCCCCCCCGAAGGCTGGGCGGTAGTCATAAGGCACTTTCTCCGCGACAAAAAAAAAAAAAAATAAATAAATATAGTTTTGCTTACTTTAAAACTACAGAATTATTTCCATGGGATAAATATTACGACCCACACAAATTTTCATTTTCTATTATACGCAAAATATTTCCTTCATTTTCTCGTGTAGCCGACTACACGAAACTACTCTTTTACGAAAAAGAAGACACTTTTATTGTTTTTTAACAGTTTTTAGGAATATTTAAACTGAAACCAAGTACGAAGTGCAACTTTGATTTGTGAATATCTAATAATAAACCAAAGCAACCGATAAACCAATGACAGTCACACCTTGTCGGCATTTTCTCTGAACTAGGACGCCGCCTAATAGCTTGATTTTTTTTTTCGTAATTTGTATATTTAAATGTTTTATGCCCCTGTATATAGTAGGAATAAATGTTTTCCTTCGTAATATTTTGTCAGCTATCAAAACAATAGTAGCTATTGACTGCACTTATCAAGTCATAAAAACATGTTTCTCATTCAACCTGTTAAACAATTTGTGAAACCTGTTCACCAGAATTAGTGCAAAAAACAATACGAATTCAATTTCCCTCCACCTGTAATTACAGCTGAACCTTTGGCTGTCAAATTAAGCAGAGACGCGGAAACAACTAGACCGCATAGAATTCAAACCAATTATCTGGTTTAAACGCTCGGCTTTAAAACACATAATAAGGTAATAAAGATACTGCATCGCTAAGTATGAGCGTACAATTAAAAACGAAATAACATTTTATGCTAATATCGCAACTCGGCGCTACTTCATTAAGTTTCCTTACGCTGGAAATGAGCCAACGAAGCTATTGAAGCAAGAATTTTCTTTAAGGAATAACAATATAATTAATGCAGATATTCCGGTTATTAATACCCCTCTGCTCGGTGTAAAACTGTTCGAGGGAATATTTATAAGGAAACTATCGGATAATATTTCTTTCATTAATTTTTAAAGTGAATTAAGGCGCTTTTCTAAACAATGTTGTTTTATAACGTAACTTTGATGTTTAATTAATGAATAATGCTTGGTTTTTAACTTCTGATGCAAAAAGTAGTGTGTTAATAATATATTTGTGTATCCCGTATGTGTGCAAAGTAGCTCCCAAAGGAATAACCCGATTCTGATTTCGTTTTTCTTTTTTGTTTAGGAGATAATTAAACGTATAATTAAAATCATTCTAAGGTAATTCATAATAAGGTGTTCTGTTGAAGAATCGTTCTTAATAAGAACGAGTCTTCAACAGAACACCTATAGTGGATAATTTTTTTACGGCATTTTTTTTTCTATTCTTTAAGGGTATCCAAACAAGATTTTGTGAGGATAAATAGTAGCAACATCAACGTTATCTTCAAAAATATAAATTAGCGGTGGGATTATTCGCATTATATTAAACTGACCATAATTAGTGCCTTTACCTACTTTTTTTTTATTTCTTCGAATGACGAGACGAGCTTGCCGTTGGCCTGATGGTAAGCAATACGATTGCCCATAAATAGTAGAAACACCATCCAACACCTTGAAATACAAAACATTGGTATTCGACTGCGCTCGCCATCCTGAGACATGAGATGTTAAATCTTATTACAACCAGTAGTTACACTGGCTATAGTGTCCTTCAAACAAAACACAACAGTGACCACACACTGCTGTTTGTCGGCAGATACAGACATTGCGGTGGTACCTACCTTGGCGAAGTCTCACAAATGAAAGACCTACCACCATCGTATTTAATTACAATCTGCCAAACACATTTACACCTGAAGAGATTCAACATGTTACTTACATATTATAATATAAATAATATCAGCCTTGTATTATATACTGCCCAACTGCTAGGCGGGAGCCTCCTCTACTACTCCTCAGTAGTCTAATACCTCGAATTAGAACTCAGTCAACCACGCTGGCCCAGTACGGATTGATAGACTTTACATACCCTCAAAATTCTCATAGAGAACTTTACAGGTATCTCAAGTTTCCCGACAATTTTTCCTTTAAAAGAAAAAAAATTCAAACGCATAAATATACATTCAGCTTAGGAAATTATAAACCCAATAATACTTCAGATAATACTTCAAATAATTATTTATAAATCAAACGCCGCTGTCGTACACAGGTAACGTTTTAAGTGAAATATTCAAAATAAAGATTTACTTCCCATGAACATAAATATAAGAATCGCGACATCCCTACAAATCACGACCTCCCCTTAATTAAGGCAAATAAATGCACGAACCCAATTAATAAACTGGCACAGGTATTTGTACGAATGTAAAAACAGACTAAATTATCAAGCGACGCTATTGTGTACATTGCAAATTCTGTAATAAAGCAGTGTTATTCGAAAAATCTTTTAGAATACTCTTTTATAAAAAAGGGGATCAAGAGAACAACTGGTATAACTTATTGTAAATTATGTTTGTTTGTGGTGATAATCATCGCCATGAGTTGTCGGTGCGATGTAAACATAGACTGCTTTAAAGATCTCTTCATAAATTTACCTCGTGGGTGTTCCGTCGCAAATGACTGATGAAACGTCTCATAGTTTTCATACAATAAATTTATTGTAGAATTGGCAGAGGCAAAGACGTAACTAGTTGTATTCTTTTTAACCGACTTCAAAAAAAGGAGGAGGTTATCAATTCGACGTGATTTTTTTTTAACTCTACAAAACAACATTACCATTAATTTTAATACTGATATTATAGGTATTGTAGTTAGAAATAAAATAAACATAGTATTAACAATATTATTTCTAAACAAGTTGCTGATGACAATAATAACGAAACAAATGAGATAAACAGTAAAATAACGAATTATATTACAAATAAATAAAAACAAAACTATTACGTTTAGGTATATAATATTGCCGACTACACAAAACGCATACCACCTATAACTTTTATACGGTAATACCGTTGGATTCCAAAGTTAAAATAACCCTGCATACCGCAAGTCGAAAACAACCGAAGCAAATTATGACAGTTTCAAGGCGAGTCCTTGGTTTCAAGGACATGGGTCCTACAGTCGCGACCGGCACAGACCTTCGTGACACCTGCAACTATTGAATAATTGAGCGCAATATAAACCCGGCTCACGACTTAGCACATATATTAATCCACCTTGATTTAGTTAATGATACGCCTCTATTACGAATATAAATAATTAAATACGGCATATTATCAAAGCAGAATATAATTACAGTTTATTTACGTAAAGTTCAAAGTAACAGTTTGATTTATCTTTACCATTCCAATTTTCATAAATCCACGTCATTAAAGCCTTAAAGAGAAACTAATGGTTTTCATGAGGATTAAAATTTGACAAACTCTTTTAAAATAAAATAAAGATTAGAATATTCTCTTAACCCGAACACGTGTAAGTTATAATAAATAATTTTACACAATTCAAATATACGAGCGTGTCGCATAGGCTTTAATGAAATATTCGTGCGTTAAGAAAGTTAGCGAAGAAAATGTCGCGACGCCACATCAAAGTGTGACTATGCGAGTTTGTGGAATTACGTGAAAATGTATTCAGTATTCAGCTAAAGAGTTTCTTGGAAAAAAACACCATGTGACACATAAGGGAAGTGCGTACGTGCCGTACGAATTCGTACGTTTTAAACAGTCATTTCATGTCTCAAGAATGTTTTTCGCTAAGCCGGTTGATCGCATGCCTGAGTAAATCGAAACGCTTATATTTTGAAACAATACTATGTGTGTTATATGAATATTATGAAAATTTAATATTGATATAACTGTATTGTTACTTTACATACGCATTTGTCATTGTGTGCCGATGGCATAAATTACTGGATAATGTAGGTCGACCTGTAAATCGTATTAACAAGATTTTGCCGGAGGGACAAGCCCCGCCGCTCTGCCCCAATCTCCATTATTTTTCTTGAATGTCAAAAAGATACTCAATTTGACTGTCATTAGGGGTTTTCAAGGGTTGTGTTTATCACTTGTACCAGGCAAAGGGTTGCTGTTATAAAATTGAACAAAAGCATGCCATTATTAGAAAAAAACAATGCTAGTACACATTATTCAATATTTTTCAGATAAAACTCACCAACAACCGAATCCGACAGCAAACATTTGTCTGTCAAATAATTTTTCCCAAGCGTAATACGAGCCAAGGCCAATGATGTCGGAAGCTCGGTTACTACCCTTAACTGGCTTTGGTTTTACGATATCTTGTAAAAAGTTCAAATTACTTTCCTTCCAATAAAGATACCATAGATATAACGGTTCTCGGAATCAAATAACATAGCATAAATTACGTCGGGGTTCTTAAGATTTCTAACATAGTTTATACCATAAACTTATAAGATTCGTACCTACATTGAATAACGATAGATCTGTTATCTTATTATTATCTTATACATGTCTAGCTCGTAGCTTCGCCCGCGTAAAAAAATCGCTACAAAGGTCCCTAAAATACTGCAGTGATTTATAGCGCCATCTATACGTTACCATCGTCATCTATTTAAAAAACAGATAAAACAACACCTTACGTATTTGTATATTATATTCCCTTGGGAGCAAATTACCAGAATAAAAAGTAACTTATATTTTAGTCAAAGACATAGCCTACTATTACTTTTAGTTAATTTTACGTTTAGTTATTTATGCCTTTACTTCGAACAATCATACAAACATCAAAACAATTTTATAATTATTTGCATTTACAACGTTAGTAACGTAAGATTAAATAACGTTTAGCTATGGGAAATTAAAAATATCACTTTTAAGGATGACGTGAAAATATTACAAGGCTGCAAGTTCAGTAACTTCCAGAAACAAGTTTGTAGGAATTGGGAAGGTCTTAATTATAATTGAATGATAGTTTGATAAATAACGAAATTGTTTATTATACTACAAAATGTTAAAACAAAAAAGCGAGGGAACACGCACTTTGATTGCTTTGATACGTACTGATCGCAAATGTTGTAATCTGAAAAATAAATAAATTTATTTTTTCACTGAATTGATTGATTGATTGATTCCAACGTACAAAGTATGAGCAGAGGATTGAAACATCGGTCGTAGTAATCACGTCTGCTCAAATTGAACTGTTTAACCACACTATTAGATCCCAAAATACAATGTACAGTAGCTAGTTGAAGGTACCCATACCTATACCTCAATACTCGAAGTTTATTAAGTCAAACGCTAACCTAAGCCGGCGATATTTCACAACATAATCATGTTTAGTATCGCGTGATATCCAATTTTCAAGTGCGCGCGCTGATTTACGAAACAAATATTTCCCATAACAGCCGAATTACAACTTCGCCACAACCATTACAATTAATTTTATTACTCGAACGCAAGTTGGTATATTAAATACAGCATTGAAAATACCCAGACTGGAATAGAGAAAATATTTTCATTTTTAATTTCTATTAGAAAATGTATTTACGGTTGACAGAAAACACGTGCCGGTGCCCCCTTCTTATTACTCACCTTTGAACTTACCCCTAGCCACCACGGAGCGACGGCTTTTATTCTGGAGAATTCTGTTACCGCCTACAGATACGAATGAAGTTATATAACATATAATTTCCTCATATATAATACCCTTACAAATATTATACCGAAACATGGTTTTACCTATCACTTTTTTGTTTACTTTCTTCTTACATCTAATTATAATAAAATTTGAATTAAATAAGTCAAAATAAGATTTGATAACATTCAGTCTACCCATTACAGAATATATTCACAAATCACAACTAACTTTTATGTCGTTAGCATTTCAAAGGAAATAATCAGAAAGCGACAGTTGATGAATAGAGGTAAGTAAGTTGATACACGACCCCCACTTTGTTACTGGGATAAGGCAATTCCAATGACAAAGCATTATCAGCCCGTCATTACCTAAACGCGGGGGCGTCATCGAGGCCTCAGGTACCGCCCACGAATGCCGGACAAAATTTTAACTTAACAGTTTAATACAATGCTAATGACGAGACGCTTTCTTGGGTTTATAGCGTTATTATTTTAGCTAAAACTGGAAAAGTCTACGCTACTTAATTTAAAAACATTGCGAACTGGGAACGCTAAATGAATTTTCTTGAAATAATACAGCCAAAAAATACTATCCTAAATGTAGGTAAGACCGTGGCCGTAATCTGCTAAGTAACTTATGTATACCTAGTTGCTTGATATTATAAAGTAAGTTATGATTATCTGTCTGTGCTTACTTCTTTGATTACATTTATTGAAGTGTGGAAACATGTAACTGTTATAGTAGTGTTTCAAGGTTAGGTTTGTATGCAAGGGTCTGTGTGGATAATGCGAGATTTCGAAGGTGGTGCCATTGTTTATCAAAAACGTTAAACGGAACGTAAAACAAATTATCTGACTTGAATCGTTAGAAAATGTAACATAAACACACAAAGAAATTATTGAAACTATCACCTACCAAATACTTTAGCAAACCAACCGAAAATAGTAAGTAGACCGTAACAGTAAAATAATTAAAAATCAAGTGGCACTGTCTGGAAAAAATATGAGAATAAAATATATTATGATTATTCATAGTTATATTTCGCGCTAGTTGGCGTACATCCGAGGCACGTAGCACCTTCAGAGCTGACAGAGAGCTCTTCAGTTAAACTGGTTGCCGCTATAACAGTTGAACTTGCGCCTAACTGCACTCGCGTCGAGTGCCCACCATCTTGCCCCGATGGTACTTCAAATTTGGCTTTTGTACGTCATCGTTTAATGTCGGTGTGTTTAATTTAATTAAGGTAGTGCTTAATTAATCTATAACCCCTAAGTAGCGAAGGCCCATGCCCAGCTGTGGGATAGTATACAGGACTAGTATTATATTTTTTTATAAGATGATGTTATTAATCCGCTAAGTGTAAGCTAGATATTTTTACCTCATAGATTCAAGACTCTTACGTGTTTTTACATCATCGTCTAGTTAGCAGTGGGAAAAAAAATGTTCGATTTCGAAAATTTCGTGTGCGCTTCATTGTGAACAATTTCATTTTATTTGATTATAAAAACTAAGCTAAAAAAAATATTGACTAATTTTTATGAATTAAAATTTTTTTTAATTTAAATGACAATCTCAATAAAAATGTCCAACCTATAAAACTAATCCAGAGCCGCACAATCCACTTTCATATACATTAAATGTAAGGCGATTATTACCCGCATCCATTGCCAATTTCAGAGGAAAATCAAATCAATAACCACTTATATACATAAAACATCAACAAAGCATTTTAGAAAATTTTAGGTTACCTTAATATTCAATATTCAGAACAACTTTTTAAACATACTATTGTAATGAAATAATTTGAGCATGCCGAAAATGTTGTAATTAACTAAATTAGTTGTTGATTTGCTAAATGTTAGAGAACAAACATTCAGTACTAGTACGTAGACAGTTGCAATTAGCTAATTATAAAATAACTCCGCTTTTGAAGCAAATTTTACATCATAACATCTGTTCTCACTTAACAAATAGAAATCGTATGCAAACGCTGCATATTCCACTGTCTTAACTTAATATCAATTTAATTAATTAAATGTAAAAATGTATTTAAATATCCAAAAAATTTAAATGAATATAGCATTAGTGCATTTACACAATGCATACTTAACCTAAGTTTAAAGTATGCTAACAATAATCATGTATTTCGAACACAAACCCATATATTTGTTAATTAAGTATAGAAATAAAAGACAACCTTATACTTATTGAGCAATATACGAATATCTATATTATATAATAATCATTTTATTATCCAATTGGAAGCATCAACACTTTCATTGAACCGAATTCCGTTGTAAACTCCATGTTTTCGTAAGGTATTAGAAAAATAAGGAACAATTACGGTACAAATATCGACAGTAAATGTCCAGGGCCCGGGGCTAATCAGGGGTGGTCCCGGGCGGCGAGGGGGATGCGGGGTGGGGGAACGTGGGCCAGAGACCTCGTTACTATCGCAACCGGTGTAGTATTACTGCTACGACCTACAACTTATCCAACGGAAATTGTTTCTTTTAGCTTGTCGCTAATATGTATTGTGTAGAAACTATATTGAGGGACAATAATACAAGTTTGTTATCCAATCATTTATAAAAAAAATATATAAATCTCTTGTATTAGTAAAAACATTTTTTAGAATAGAAGTCGCCGGCGTAAAAGTGTTTTCCATCTATAAAACCAATTAAATCTTAAGAATGTTACTTATTAACCATAGATAGTGTAGGATCGTACTCAGTTGGAATCAACACATAGGTTGTAAAAATAATCCCGGACACAAAACTCACATACTTACAAACGTTACCTCATAATCTTAGTGTAGATGTGGCGGTGGTCCTATGCAACACGAGCTATAAAAATAAAGATTAGTGCCAGATACAAGTGAATAGTTTCTTGCTCATCAGATTAAAAGGATATGCAGCTGGGCTACTTTTTGCAGCGATGCTCTAAAGCGTTTTGTAAACGTGTTCCTGATCACTACTATCACGCGTCAGTCGCGTTTACAATTCGCATCAGATGCGATATAGAGAGCATTGCTATTGTATCGATACAAACTCGTAAAAGCAATTTTTTAAAGTGACATATTCTTAAAATGGGTAAAGGTGGATTGCCAGCGACAGCATCGCGATTTTATCATAGTCGTGTTGTGATTCGCAGTAAAAATCGCCTTGGGCGACCTCTAGATTCTAGTTTCTGCGAGCGTTTGTACGGTTTTAATGAATTTGTTTTTAATTTCCTTCTTCAATTAATCTCAAGGTTGGGAACAAAACATTTGTAGGGACTCTTGCCATAATTACATCAATTACAGTAGTTAAAAGACAATAGGTAAAAGTCGACTACATGAAGTTCATACCACGCATTCCTTAAGTTATATTTATAATTATTAGATTGCTCACTACACGCGAAATCAGTTTATAAATATTTAATTAAGTACTTATCTATTTTATATTTACCTGTACATCCTATATTTTAAAATAATCCAAGATTTTCAGTGTTAGTATTAAATATATTTCTGAAAAAAAAACAATAAATAACAGAAAGTAAAATAACAACTTTTGATAATTCGGTCTATTTGCTTCAATGTTCGTTGGCATATAACGCCAAAACCAATCATTGGATTCAAAATCTAGCAACTGAAAATATAAAGCTTTATTTTGTGTTAACATAAATACATAAAGAAATTACAGTTGCCAATTCCAATAATGGAAAATAATTAATAATTAACAAATTGAATCATATTCATTTTCAAATATTTCGTCAGTATTTCTGTAGGCAGTTATTTTATTATAACAAGCCCCAGTTTCCATTATACACAAAACTTTAGAAAAAGAAATGTACTAATAATTTTCCATTACGTTACACGTTCCTTATTCATTAAATTATATAAGTTTTATTTCAAGTACATTTAAAACTTTCCAGACGATAATACTTATATTGCTTTTTAAATTATTAATAATGTGATTTGCCATTCGTAAAGGTTATATAATTAACGTGAGACCTAATTTCGTCTACAACTAAGTTAATATTTTTGCGTATTTGATTAGCATTGTTGAATTTAGTAACGAGATATTAAAACGAAAATACGGACAGGGTTTCTGTGAATTCCGTACCCTATGTTTTATTCATTATTTGTTAAGATATCTGCCGCAAAAATATGTTATTATCGGAAAATTTCCAGCCGATATCTATTAAAATAAAATAAAATACCCTTTATTCTACCCCAAATCCCAATTATTAGAATTAATGAAATTATAAAATTGAAATAAAATTATTTTTATACACAGTTCGTGCTACTTACTAAAGGTAAGTAATAAATATATTATTAGACGATATACATTTTCATCGTTAATATTAAGGAGACTCTTTATAATTAATCGAATTATAGTATCAGACTTGTTCTCATTCCTAATTATAACCAAAATCAGCAATATTGATGAGAGTGCGGTGATCGAATTAGTTTTTTTTTTTTTATTCAGTTCAGTCTTTAACAATTCTTGTGAAGAAATGTAAAAGAACCCTATGAGGACGCGCGGCAGCGCCATTGGAAAAAGCGAGAGGAAGTTGTTATAACAAAACATTATATTTGCGTTTACATAGGTATTTTAATATTCTGGAAATTCGGTATTCACTTGGAATAGAAGACATGAAAATTACAAAAATAAGTTGACATTAAAATCTTCGCGTTTTTAAATTAATAATATCTCGTAAAGATTGGCTCAACTAGAATCGTAAACTAATTTAATAATAAAAGTTAATGACACTTCTGTTCGTATATTCTACATGAAAAATATATTAATCCGAGGCTGCGGCACATTTCAGTCTGGCGAGACTCCCCAGATGAAATCAAGCGGCAACGCAATTAAAACTACTCGGAGCACATCGCAAGATGTTGCCATACTCTTATAAGTTGCCAGTTTCTCACCTCTAGTTTACCGGCGTTTTCTAACAGTGTCACTGGAGCGTTTGGTAGAAATTACATAATAATAATCTTTAAAAAATTTATGTATTTATTTATTCAATAACACACCAGTGACACACGCATCTAAAAAACACAAATAATAAATAATAATACAAATTCTGATACATATGACTATTAAAGGTATGCATAGCATTCTTGTATGTATTAACGAATGCATGCATTAATGAAGGATTTTCTTATTTTTTTAAATAAAAATAAGAAAATTAAAGGTGATGTTTTTTTTTATACCGACTACCTCGATGGCGTATTTGTTTTACGGTATGACTGCAGTGCTGACATCTCGAGTTGTGATGGGAATTTCTACTCAGTATCAGTTTGGAATTTGTGCCCGATATGACGATAGGCTCGCCCCGTTCTATCATGAAACGGAATAAACAAGGCGGAAAATGGGTGTACCAGTTCCGCATTTGCCTACCCCTTCTGGGATATTTATTATATATTTATTATACCCATGAAAATAAAATGTTAACTAAACTTCAAGTAATAACATAACAGAAACATTTCTAAGCACAAAACAATCAAAGGTTACATAGTTCGAGATCATTACGTCAATGTGGATACTTATAAATCATGCAAAACTAGGATCATTTTTTTTTTATTGGGTTAGTGAAGATTCAATAGAAACCTCAGCGCCAGCCAGGATTTGCAATATTTTTAAAATCGAACATATAGACGTAAACATACCGCCATTTTTAATAAACGATCCAAATCTCAATCTTTAATCCGAATCTCAAAACCAGTCAAAATATCTCATTTGTTAGCATATCAATAAAAACTTTGTTCTGATTAGTCCATTTCTGAGATAGATCGAAAAAGCGATTGGAATCATTTATTCAAAATGGCGGTTAACCGTCATCGTACAAAACTGAATATAAACTAACTTTTATTCACATACGGCTTTTAACATTCGTATAAATAATATATTTGTGAACTCAGCGTATATCCAAGCGACTTGCTTTCCTAAGCAAATGCAAATCGCTTGTGAAGATTATGCATTCTCTCATCATTTATTTTCAATATGAAACGTATATATAGACATAAATAAACAAATGATAATCAACTTTATATAAAAGACTTTATGTACATTTTTTAATCAATGCTCAGCTAAAGCAGTTTTTTCTCCTTTAGTGTTTAACAAGTGACAAGCTTGGGATTAGTTAAACTCCTGGATAAATGGAGTATTTTTTTTATACGAATGTCACACATTTTATTGTTATTCGACCACAATTATACAAAGAGTTCTGGATTTTAATATTAATAGCATACGATTCAAAGTAAATCATTAACGCACACAAAAATCGTATAACTAGAAACATCATATTGTATTTAATGAACAAAAGGTAATCAAAAGTGTCGGCTAACAGAAATAAAACGCAATTGCCTACTTAAAGCGGGCAGAAATTCACGGTTAAGTACGTAAAGTTGACAAAAGTTGTAAAACAACAGCTATCAGCGCGACTGTATCGTAACGACATCTCACTCATTAAATGTCGCCGAACAATTGTTGGTTCCGACGTCCGACAGTGGTCATCGAGCGCTCGATTTAGCGATAACACCGACCCATTAAGAATCAAATTTATAAAGAAAATAATCGAGCATAATATCTCACGCAATTTTAAATCTATTGCATATCATTAGATACGCTTGTTAACATTGTTTTAGGGGAACTTAATCTGACAAACAAAGGGTTAGTGTTAAAAATATTGATAGCGATCATTAAACTAAACGTGGGGTGTTGGAACAGCGGGTGTGTGCCTGAGAACAAAACTAGAATTAAAGTTGCTCATAATCATAAAATATAAAATGCGCCAAAAAAATATTCAAACAATTAATTTTCTTCATCGATAAATTTTAACTTTAATTTATTTGTTTTATATAAATTCATAAACAATTTAAAACTGTAATATTTTTTTGTCAATGTATGCTTTGACACCTTAAAATGTTGTGCATTTAAACCTATTATTACTTTTATATTTTATTGAAGCTATTTATAGTGTATAAAACTGGAACTTGTTATTATTATACCAAAAATGTTAAATGACATAAAACGTCACCACCATGATCGCAATTTCTATAATAGGTATTAGGGGAACGTTCTGAACTCTCGTCGTGGCAAATATGACCAAATTGCTCGCGGTAAATGCACCCCAGGGACACAGGCGTGTTTACCAAAATCGCGGTCTAGATATTTGATAAAAATATGTATGCGCATGAGACAGTAGCCGTTGACGACTTATATGCAAATATTGGAGTAATGTGAGAATTAGGAATATTTTAAGTATTTTCTTTTCTTCAAATTTTATTACAAATTTAATATATTATTTTATTATTTCTGGAATTTAATTTAAACACTACTTACTAATTGTAAAGTATCAATTAGTTTGTTGCCATTATAAGTACTTTAAGGTATCCTGTGATTTGTATGTCATATCGTGGCACCAACTAATGATGAATATATGATTTGTTTCAATCTTATCTCAACAAAATTACTTAAAATAATAAAAAACATGACCTATATTAATTATCAAATTTGAATACCTTAAATTTATTATAGAAAAAGATTAACACGCACCAAAGCCGTGATCAAAAACATAGTAAACCAAGGAACACCTAACCACTAAGAATATCGACGTTTGAAACGAAATCATATCTAAGCGACAAATATACCGAAAATGAATTATATAAATATTTTGAATCGCCATATTTTATCTAGGTTTTGTAAGTCTAGGACAATTTTAATATCATTAGACTATATCTTTATAAAATAAAAAGTCTAATTGTTATGAGTTTTTATATTACCATCAAAACTTTAAAGCACTCTACTCAAAAATTTACTGATTGTCGCTTAGATATGATTGCCTTTAAAGTGTCGATATGGAACTTCGCACACAAATGATTAGTGTTTTCTCGTTGTCAACGTAATTGGTCGGTGATTCCCGTAAATACAGCAAGTCGAGTGGCGCATTCAGCGGAGAGGTCTCGCGAACCGCTGAGCATTCGTGTCGAGTACGCCTCTAAATTTAATTCTGAAATTACCCGACACCATTTGATATACGTATTTCTTGGTGCAGCCCTGTTTACAGAATGTGTACACGTTTGTGTGATGAACGCCCCTTTTAGATGTAAAACTATTTAACGCGTTGTTAATTCACCTAAATGGTTTATGTATTCCAGCTCTTTGTTTTCGTCGTTCAAATAAATAGATATGTCTGCGATTTTGACGTAAAGGCTTTTCCCAAAACATATGGTTATTCCCACGTCATCTAGATAAAAAGACGAGTTTAATGTTTGCCTGTTATTTAATAAATTGTTCAGGATTTTTTCTGAAATGGACTCCTTATTTTGAGGGGCCTACGAAACTAATTTGGAAATATTTTACCAAAAAACTACTGCGAGTTCTGCGCAAAGAAAAACGTAAAATATAATTAAGTGCACATGCGTAAATAATAAATAACCTCTACAACTTATCCTCAATATATCTCATAAAACTTTTTAAAGGCTTAACATTGTTTATCCAGGGAAACATTAGTCTTCAACTTCAATTTAATAACACAACCAGCGTCTTGCCCGAGCGCCGCGCCGGGTGCAAGACGCGGCTGCATCGCACACGTCCGAACAAATAAGGTAATAAACGAGAGGAATGGATAGTGGCCGGCACTCGGAGGGCATCCATCACGAGTGCAGCTGTCCACATGTGCAAGTAATTGATAACCCGGCCAGCTGCGCTCACTACAACGGTCATGATGTTTCACCATAATTGATAGGTTCACTGTAAATGTTAGCAACCTTTTTATTGTGGTCGGAAAATGAATTATGATAAATTAGTTATTTTGTATAACAATATAGTTCGGTTAATGTATTTATTTAACATGCATGACTGGACAAATAAAGAAGACGTTATTTGCATTAAATAATTACATTTTTAACATTGGCGAGGATGATTTTACACAATTTTATCGTGAGAAAAGGCGTATTTCCAAAAATATAGCTCTAAAATGTTTGAACATTTGAAATACATACGAGCGCTGATCACAACATGCAAACTTATTGACAGTCATAAACCCACTTACGTGTACTTTATTCTGGCAGGACTAAAGATGCCACTCATATATAACAATTAATACAGTATTAAGATCGGTAGCTATTTGTTTGAAAAAACTTACTGGTTAGTGAGAAGATAAAATATCGCATCCTATTTCGCTACCCACAAGTGCAACGGATAACGCATAATTGAATAGCCGTTTTAACTCTCGTTTCAGGATTTAAAAATGTAAGTAGATTTAACACTTTGAAATTTGTATCAATAGGTCACGTACTTGGAGTAGTAGTCTGCCTATACACATATATGTTTCAAGTTTATCTTAGCAATCGACAATTAATCGCCAATCCTTTTTAGTGCACTTGATTTTTTCTTTGTCATTTTTTCTCTGTACAAGCTAATTCTACGACATCATTTAAGGTACTAAGTAAACATTTTATTTTCTGTTTTCTGCTAACCTGTATTCTAATTTACACATTAATAATATTCTGAAACTATTTACTATTTATTCTGAAACTATCTTGCCATGGTTGTCATTTGCTAATTTCTACCGGATCTAAAGTTAAAAAATACTACAAGGTTTCTAAGTAACACGTCACAATATAACAACAAAAAAGACAAATTTATGTATGTCTACATTGAACTCTTGAAAGCTATTAATAAAGAAATATAACAATAGTATATAGTATAAATAACAAACGAAAACATTACTAACAACAAGATTTACACAAACGGCTATAACAAACAAAATAACAGTATCCCTTTATCCATGCAAAATCCAGCAGCAGTCTTGGGAAATTAGTGGTATCGCAGCTACACGCGAGCATAACACTGTCAATGTGATTTAGACAGAGAACGGGCGCGGCGAGACTTGAATTCAAATAGACACAGACTCAATACAAATACCGCGGGTGCCGAATTGAACAATATCCTCATATTTCAGACGATCCGCCGACTTAAATATTTCACAAACATAGCTTTTACGTGCTCTTGTAACGTTAGCTCGCAGACGACGGAATGTCCGATTTCGTGGTGGAAAATGGAAACAGGAATTCATATAGCATTGTAAGTGTTCGTCGCGTCGGTTACACGTCAAATAACGTCCCGTATTCAACAAATTAATTCACTAGCACAATGTTTGTTTTATTCTTATTAAAAGGGTAGCATGAAATATTTCTTCTGATTAAATATTCAGCGCAATTTTGTTTGGGAATGTTTGTAATGAATTTTAACAATACAATTTGCTTTATTCGCCCTATTTCAATTTGTAACAAATAAAATGATCACTCGTTAAACAAAGAATCAGGGGCGATATTGGTATGCGAGGCACCTACTAAAAATCGACTACGACCAATCACATAAAGACCATAGAGAATAAAACAAACATCCTTTTCCATGCAAGGGTGGGCGGTGGGTGTTACGAAATACGATAACGTCCGTGGAATTGTGTCTAGCCGTTCAGTTTCATGCATGCGGGAATTTTGCTTTTTAAAACCCACATCGAATTGCCCCCACAACGACAGCTGCGAAATTTTCATATATTTTTATTTTCATCTAAAACTGAAAGCAGCTTTGGTAAATATGAATATTATTCATTCTAGACTTTATTAACGTGGTGTAAGATCGAAAATGAACTTAAAATTGATCTCGTTTAGGCTGCGTAAAGAGGTAATCATATTGACACCAACAGATGGGACGCACTTGTTATGTAACGATGAATCTTATTTACTTATTTTTGTACCTTACACGGTGCTATTTTCAAGTAAAAAAGGTCTGTCGTCTTTATAAAGTGTAGGATACATGTTGATTTTGCCATTAGTTCATATCTTGATCATAATAACGTTTTTATAACTTACACAGTCAACAGAGGGAACTATTAGTTCAATCTAAAAAAAACCA
The DNA here is from genome assembly GCF_014839805.1 of Manduca sexta. Taxonomy (NCBI): domain Eukaryota; kingdom Metazoa; phylum Arthropoda; class Insecta; order Lepidoptera; family Sphingidae; genus Manduca; species Manduca sexta. Next base: position 5,659,019 of record NC_051131.1, read on the forward strand.
TAACCACAGACGGCGCCGGCAGTAACGCGGTATATGTGCGACTCTGTGTCTGTATTTTGCAACTGTATTGAACATTGGTAGCTTATGTTGCTTTCAATCTAGCATCCATTTAATGTAATTGACAAAAAATATTTACAACTAGTTGGATCACTTCAAATTATTTGACATCCATTATACTTCAACACATTGTAGCTTATTGAATCTAAGTGTTCAATCTAAAATTATAACACCTATTTTCTCACAATATATTTACAATTTATTCTCACCTCTACAAATTTGACGTCATCCATTCATAATAAATTAGTTTGCGTTATCTTTTAAGCCTATGTTTAAGAAGAAAAAGGGTTACAGCCTAGAAAATTATTAATACCAAAACAGCAGCCCTATATTGCACACCGCCCTTATAATAGGTACGGGCATTCTCTACTATAACGTAAAGACTAAAATTACGAACAAGACATGCTTAAAATTCTATTCCCTGTATTCATCCATCAATGATTTCTTATCGACCAGGGGCCTTATTATCTGTGCCACACGTATTTCGTCAGTACGGAAGAAACACGTAACGCATCGCGTCACGTTTAAGACAATCTAAATTGGCATACAGAATACCATTCCACGCAAATTTCACAAAGATAAAGTAATACGGCCGCGTTACGGGTTTACACTGTCACAGGCCCCTAGATAAGATCTCAGATACAATTTTTAAGATTTCTGTACTAGAATCAACCTAAAGCCTTACAATGATATGCCACGAGCAGCTCATGTCAGTGTGCTCGGCTTGTTACTATTGTATCCTTTATTTGCTTTTAGGTACGTGATCTGAATGCGCAGTATCTTACCTTTTAATACAGATATATTTAGAAAGAGTATTTATTCCCTAGCTACATAGTGTTTTTGACGCGCCTCCAACCAGTTGGTTATGAATTTTGCCTAAAAAAATAATCAAAGACCTTAAAGGTCAATATTTGTTCATCCAATTCGTTACTTCAGCAAATTTACACTGTCTCTCAAGATACAGGTTTCTCTAATTGAGAAGCAGGGTTAATTAATTAACTTAGGAATATCAGATTTTTGTACCTATTGTAACAACGTTTTGTAAATTTCTGTTTTCTATTTTCATGGCTCTATAACTAAGTAATAAATTATTAACTTATTAATAATGATATTAAACCCATCAGTGAAACCGTCTATTACTAATTTAAAGTGTCTCTTTCTATCCCTTAGACATTCATTATTCCAGATCAAGTACATCTATATACCTGTATGAAGTAATGATTTCTTATGTTTACGCGAATGTTAAACATATTTTTTTTTTGTAATTTATCGCATTTTTTATATTATAATTTTCTCCCGACGTTCGAAGACTTTGCAACCTTCGTGATCACGGGGCGGACTAAATTAAGTAATAAAAATTATCCGCATGGAGAATTAAATACGATTCGTTGATCACAAACCGTAACCCGAAACATAATAATAACAAAAATATTGTTTCAACAGAAGATAACATCAACGCTACCGTAAAAGTAATGAAAATACCGTCAATATCTTTATTCCTTTCAAAATAAAATGTTTCTAATACATATCGACGGTTTGCAGGTTAATCATTTATTTAAGCGACATTTAAAAAAAAATAAACTAGTTTAAAAAAAATGAGAAAAATGTGGTGATTCTAAATATATATAAAACTGAATATCGAAAATATATGTCGCTTAAGTCAATTATCTTGCCGAATGTTGATATAATATGTACCGATCAAACATTATTAGTGTCAGCATTCAACAAAATATAAATGACAGTATGTAACAAACTATAAACTTTATACCTATGCATATTTGTGTTAATGAACGTGCAAAGTAAAATCAATGTTGTGGTTTACCCAATCCCGTAATCAAGCCCCGAATATCTCCACTTTATAGCCCAATTAATTCTTCCACCAAATAAAACTGAGAAGTAGAATAGATACCTACTACATATACAAATGTATTCGTATATGTAATGTGATGATACAACCCAGACTTAGAAGGGATTGTCCCGTATTTAGAGATAAATCCACCAACCCTTTATCGGAGACGACTTGAATAAAAAACAGAATATTTACGATACATCTAATGCTCGTTTAAATTCTGTGCCATGGAAAGTGTTTTTAAATATACCTAACAACATTTTCTTGCCTTTTCGTTACACAAATATTAGGTAAACTAGGTACATGACGACGGGTAAAAGGATAATTGACATATTTAAAATCAGCACTTTATGTTTTAACCTAATTTTTTTTTTGAAAAATATGCTGTTTAAGTTAATTAGCCTTGGAACCGTCAATATTATGACGCCGGGGTCATTTATCAAATCATTATTAAGTTACCTACAGCAAAGAGATAAGCGACGATAGCCTAATTGAGAGTAGAACGGACTGCGTACGTGAATGTCCAAAGGTTCATAAGCCAAGGGCTTGCACCTTTGACATTTCTAAAGTTAAATGGGTATTCTTTATGATTTATCGCTTCCTTTAACGCTAAAGGAAACCATCTTAAGAAACCTGCATACCTGAGAAGTTCTCTATCTATTTTGAGGGTATGTGAATTCTATCAATCCGCACTGAACTAGACTAAGGCCCAATCCCTCTCAGTAATAGAGGAGGCCCAGCATTGAGAGAGTATACATATATAATACAGGGCTGATATTATTATAATTAAAAAGAGACATGTCATGGAACAAATGTTAAGCTTGATATATCTCATAAAATAAAGTCGGAAAGACAATACTTTATAGATTTTCAAATGCCGTCCGACAGGTTTTGTGTTGTCAGAGCGCGCACACCGCAGTCACTGCAAATGGACAGTTTCAGCCATAGATGACGTATTTGAAGACAAACAACACAGCGTTATCAATATCAAACTGCAATATTCAATAAAAAAGTAAATAATCCACAAGCGTGTCTAAAATCGTATCAAAAAACTTGATTTAACTAAAACTAGAAAACTGTTGCTCTACTTTTTGATCTAGTTGCTATTTATTTGGCCTATATTTTCAGGAACGAGTGTGGCAATCTCCTTAAAAAATTCAAAGACTGAGACTTAAGGCCTGTTCAAATATGCGGTCTGTGGGCCTCCACTGGATTTTATATTCGCACAAACGTTAAATGTCATACAATTTCTAGGCCACCTACCATTTTACTTACCCAAAGAGTACATAATATGAATAAGGAATGACACGTTTTTTTATACCTTAATATAATGTTATTTAGTGGTATTGCCTGAGATGAAACTGACAAAAACACTAACCGTCAAATTACTGGCAGTATTTATCTGGAAGGACCGGTCTTAAATGAACAGGCAACAGTGGAGAATAAAATTATTTTTAATAGTCTGATCTAATGTAATAAATGCGAAAGTTTGTGAAAATGTTTGAATGTTTTTACGTTTTAATTTTTTTATAAGTAAACGCAAAAACAGCTAAATAGATTTTGATGAAGTTTGCCAAACAGTTAGACCACGTCCAAGATTAACCTGTCCTGTCCTGTAAACGCAATTTTTTCCCCATAAGAAATGATAGGATTTTTTAAAATCGATGGCTCTATGGTTCGCACAGTGTTTCATCAACTTTGAAACGAAAAACGTTTTTCACGCGAGCGAAATCATGAGCAACACCTAGTCCAAAAAAAATTCTTCCTGCCGCTTTATACAACCATACAAACTATTTACCTATTAAAGACATTTACAACACTTATTAATTGGCGGTTTAAATTTCTTTGGTAGAGATAGTAGAGATCTTAAATCTTACTGAAAGCCGTTTTACTAGTTTAAAACATTAACGTCTATACAAAATATATCGACACTCGGATGCTATCTAATATGTTGTTTGGTAGTCGACGTAAATAATTGAAGACATCTGGTACAGTTCCACTTTTAGGAAACTGTTTTAAAAACATGCTACGATACTAGTCCAACTAAACGAGAGCCTTGCAAACCGTAGAAACTCTGTGAATTATAACGCGACTTATAGATCAAGTTTAATTGGTCACTGTCCAGGCAGCCATTTACATAGTTTATATAGAATTTAGGCTTAGCGAAGTCGAGACAACTGATAGAGCTCTAACTCGGCATGAAAGTTTTTAGTATCCGATGGCCGGTGTAACGGTGATTTTATACCAAAGTGGGAGTTGTGATAAGAATTGTATAGGCGTAAAAGTGAATGTTCCACTGTAGCAATAAATCTTTAGACGTAGCTTCGGTAAACGGTCGAAGTTATTTCCCGGTTTTCTCTACTTATTGCTCTGAGCTCTAACTGTAGTATCTGTGTCTAAGTAAAGACTATTTTAAATTGATTGCATCGTCGTACCGATATCATAAATCAGGAGTGTAAGTATGTAAAAAAATACTTATCAAAATATTTTCAACAGAGATGAGCCGCACACTGAAGAATGACAAAGTGTACCGTGTCCAGATCTTTAAGACAATGATGACTTTAATGCACCTAATCGTTGATTAATGAAGAGAAGAAAGATAATACATTTTATTTCATTGTGATAATATACAACGCAGACCACACAAAAGTGCACAACCAAAGAACTACATTAGACACGTACCTAAATCAGTCAGAGAATGCAACCATGGCAACCATATATTTCCTTTACAAACATCCAGCACTATATCATCCAGACAATGCGGTAAGTGAACCCAAAAAACGGCTTCCCGTTCTCCGTGTTTCCTTTTCCTAGATTTCAGTACCGTCGTTCGGACAAATTCAGAGCACTACGGAACGCTTGAGAGTTCATGCAATTTAACTTTTTACTGAGCGAGAACGCCAGCAACTTCGTCTTTGTCCCGGATTATTCGATTAAGTGTGGAAATCATACAGTGAATTATTTTTACCAGGCTGCATTTAGAAATATGTTTAAAGTATTTTTTATGGGTCCGCTAAATGGACATGCGTACAATTGCTATCCATTTGGTGAAATGTAAAATAAGATGTAAAAACGCCATGCATCGATGTATTTCAGTTTTTTGTACAGTTTAGTTACTGGACATTATAAGACGTAAGATCTTAATAATTATCTTTTTGAAAATTGTTTATAGGCAGTATATTCTTAAAGCATAATCAGAAAAGCGACCTCATCATATCATGCTGCTGATATAAAAAAGAAATGATTTATAAATCACAATGCGAATAATAAAAACGTGTACTTGACACTATATCCTATTTATTAATAAAGAATTTAAAACCGGAGATAAATTGATTTTAAATTCGACCAATTAATTAATTCAAGTTTTACAAAAACAACCTTTGATATTTTGTCGCGGGCCGCATCGCGTCGACTCACTACAAAATTTCGCAATTACGCTGAATCAATGAGAACAGGCTTGTTCATTAAATGAACGTAAATAAAGCCGATGGCAAATATATTGTCGTGATTGGGGTAGATCCGATTTTCGAGTATTACACGTATTTTATTTACATTTCTAATTTCTGATAAAAATAGAATCATGTTTATACTTTAACAAGTACGTAACAAATAGTAATGTATTACTTTGTGATTAATTCTTTTATTTAAATAATAATGTAATAATATTATTTTGAAATTAGTACACTATTTAAGTTTTTTTGTAATAGAATGTTTACCCTGTATAGATATATGTAAAATGTGAAACATAATTATTATCAACAATGTAGTAGGATAATTGCATAATAAAAGACAGTACGTTTGTATAATTGAGCTTTAAAATAATTTTAAATTGACATGCATTACTACTTGTAGAAAGTGGCAAACATTACACAGCTCTTAGAATTATACAAAGTCATAATTTTAATGCAGCGACAACTTTGACGGAAGTCTTCAATCTGTTAATTCAGCACGACGCTTTTTGTGAAATTAAATTTAAACTACTGTGAAACGACTTACACACTTCATAATTATTCATATTGTTGGTAATATTTGAAAATACTCCGTGTTCATAATATAATATACATTCTCAAATTTGGAACAGGCCGGTATAATTGCGTCAACTGACGAGGGATAATCACCTCTCGTCTATCGATACACTATATGGCCTTTTAATTTCACTTACCATCAGGCGCGGTGGAGTGAAGTCACTTTGCCAAGGCGATATAAATACATTTTTTGGTTTATACTTTGTCTCTTTCTAAAATCTACATAATTTTATAATTAGGTATGATACAAAGAAATGAAGATCAATGTTTCTCTTCCTCCGAATACGAACACTGCTTTAGTCAAATTATAAAAATTTCATTTCGCCGCGACGTCACATAAAATTTACAATCCTGCGGAATTTTACAACAAACAGAATAAAAAATATCATTACGTGCTACCCGCTACGCGAAATCTTTACCCTTGTTAAACACGTACGAGCAAGTGACACATATTTTATATAATTCCGATGACATTTTATGATTTTATTTTATTTTTTATTTTATTTTAGGGACAAAAAACGGTTACATGCTAAAAACTAACTTAATCTTAAACTAAACAAATATGCAAACATATAACCCACACTATTGTCCGCGTATTAACATATAGGAAGGATTGAAAAAAAAAAAAAAATCTATAAAGCAAACTGACTATTCAGGGTTATTTAATAAATTAGATAGCTTGAGATTTATCATTTCTTTAAATTTCATTTTTGAGAGGGAGAAAATGTCAATATTTTGGAAGTGTGCGTTATAGGTGTTTAAAAGACGATGGAGGGGTGCTCGGAGCCCGGCGTTACTTCTACATGACTCATGATAAAAGTTAACATTGTATAAACTAGGTGGATCAATGAGGAAACTGGTCTTCTAAATTACTCTAATATCGTTTTAATTTCAACATTTTTTAATAAAGTATAAAATTATCTTTAAATAAAAAATTGGAATGGAATTATACATTCTGTGTACCATTTCCTTTTAACTTTCATCTAATTTGAAACACGTGCAGTCTTATTAATATTATAAAAGATCTCATAAATAATATTGAAGCGCCGGTTGCCGTTAATCAAATTTGAGGGCCCGGTTCAAATGAAACTTTGGGTCGTCACGTCGACGCCCCGTGCGAAGTCGGTCGCAGCAAATTGTCTCAGAGTACCTCGGAGCTCGTTAGTGTTTTCAGCCAAAACTACTAATTAAATACGATTCATTATGAGAAACATGCGGCAAATACGCAAACTCTTCATTGTCTTGGCATTTTCGATTCCTTAATTAGTAGGTACATTAGCTATTCGTGATACGTCCGCAAGATATCTTTATTTGAACAGCTAATTAATTCTGTTTGCGCCATTATTCGTTACATAATTTTATTGATGAGTTCAAGTTTAATTTTGTATTTAATTATTTCGAACAAAAATTCAGAAAAAACATGTTACTTTTTACTTCAGAAGCATAAACACGTTTGTACAAGTAGGTACTGTTCTAGAAGCTAACACTCAGCGACTTGGAGCTTGGACTATTTCTTTTCTGATACAAGGAGCAAACAAGCATACGGTTCATTTGATGGTAAGTGATCACCGTCACCCGAGAACGTCTGCGATGCGTTACCGGCCTTTTAAGGTGTATAATTACTTTTTAAATAAATCTTGGTTATTTTTTATAGGGATAGATAAGTAAGCTATCTAAGACATTTACGTAGTATTATGACTAACTGGTTAAATTATTGCGAAATTTGAATATCATTGTTGAAATATCGACGATCTTGTTAACGTTATGTCCATATTAAGTCTATTTGAGTGTCGTCAGTAAATTTATTAAAGTAAAATACTGATATAATCTATTTTGTTTTGTACAGTAAAATACACGAATAATATTGAGAACGATCATAAATAAATGAATACAGCTGCGTAACAAACATCCAATATATTATAATGATTAATTTATATTTGATAATATTATCTTATTCGGTAACATATCTTTTTAATCTATAAATATCTACCCACATACCCGAATAGTTTATATTTCATATGAAATATAAATAAGAGTTTATTAACGTTCTAAATGTATGTATTCCCAGCGGAATGCCGAAAATGTAAAGATGAAACTCGTATACCTCAAGCTAAAACAAAACACTTTTTGCATTACAATAGACTTTCATATTACCATATCGAATAAATCATAAAAGCAGTGGCGGATTGTAACAAAACCCGCAAAGATTTCATGTAGTCAGCTCACGTTATATAGGATTTTCATAAACAGATTCAGCATATTACTATAGTAGGTGGGAATATGAAGGCTTTCGCTCAAAACGTATTTCGCCACATAAAAATGGAATTTTATAAAACTGATTAAACAATTTTATGTTCTTATTCTATTGATAATTTATAGCAAATGTATAGGAAATTGGAGCCACTATTACTTGGGATAAAAACTAGTTCAAACATTATACAGCCTAACACATCGTGCACAAACGTGAGCACATACAGTTGCATCAATCTTCGGTGTTTACCAACCGATCTTTATTTACACTTCATATTTTCCCGCGAATATCTTTCTATAAATAAATCCAAAACAAATATAAAGCGTAGTAAATTAACAAAAAGAAAAAATATAAAACTGAAATGTAAACACACGTCGCGTATAACAATTTTTCATTGAAAAAATTGGGGCGCAATGGAAACAAAACAAAATCCTTTGTCGGACATATTGGTCGCATCAACGCTGTTATTTCGCACCTACATCGTTACTTTTTGACACGTTCTCCCCATGACATTTAATGAATATTTATGTACCCATTTCTTTTAATATTCAAATATTTTGAAGTTTATTATCTCATAAACAATTATGTAGAGCTTAGAAAAAGATGCTTCTCGCTCGTGCTCTATATTTACTATTATCGCACTAGGAATAATCTATCGAAGGCCGATGGCTCTATACCACGATTTCCTAGATTTTATTAGGCACAATCCTTTGATCAATCTTTAAATATTACGGTTTGGCATAAATTACTTTTAGAAATAACAATTCCTAAAAATACTGTTGAAATAAGAATGCATCGCCCTACCTACCGCTAATAGAGACGTGACGAAAAAGTTTTTTAATTGCGAGAAAATATTGAAATTGAGGATGGCGTCCGATATCGTTGTAATATTAAAGTGGACGCCAGTGGGTGCCATGCAGCCCTAATTTGAGATTCAGGCCGCGCTCGCCGACTGCCGGAAGCTCGCCTGAATATTTGCAATTAGATTACCTACACCCAGTATACAGGCGACGAGATTTAAATTATCAACCATGTGAACATTACTGCACTCACTTTGTGCAAATGTAACGTAAACAAATGATACAAAATTCATGCTCGTTTCTCAACTAAAATTATTTTTCTTATTTATACAGCCAAATGACGCTTTTTCTTTCTTTATCTTCTCCTATCTCACTCCTATGTCTAGTCCGCACTACATTTTTAAACACATTTAAACTTGCCGAAAGTTTATAGCCTAGCTCAACGACATACCCCTTGTTTAGCTATTGGGCAATCAAATACGAACAAATTAGATTATAATTGTGTTAATCAACATAGTAATCGAACCGAAGACTTCTCATACTTTACTCTTAAGCTGGTTAACTACAGCAAGCTGCATGGAACTAGTAAATTAGCTGATACATAGTTTAAAACTTCTTGGACGTTAGTTATAGAGTTAATTCATAGCACTAAATTATTAAAGCAAATACACTAAACCCTCGGCCACCACTAAGGTAAGATTTCACGCAAACGCTGTGGTTACCGAAGGTTAAGCATCTATGTTTAAAGAACTTTCCTCAAACTACAGCAATAAACTGAGATGAAAATGTACGAAGCAACGGATTGCACTTATATTTGAATATAAATTTTCGGGCGTCTGGTAACATCGATTTTCAAATTTCAAATATCGATATTCAACAATAAACATTTTACATAATTTTTAAGTTTTTTGAATACTTACATTATATTTTTTAAATGTTAAATGGTCACTATACAATTTTATTTATATCTACTTGTGGATAAATTGCCGTACTTCAAAAAAGTTTTTGCGAAATTGTTGAAAGATCAAGGTGTATAAGGTCATTTTGCACGAATTTTATAATAGTATTTATTATTATACTTATAATTTGCTTACTGTTTTTAAATATCGTACGGTCCCCATCCTCTTTTTCTTTAAACTAATTTAAATGTCATGTACTTGCTACTTTTATTTGTAAAAAGTACGCTTTAATGGTTTATGTATAGTTAATATTAATATTGGTGTTATTTTTTTTTATCGGTGCATGCTGTGTCTCCTTGAAATGTTGTGCATTTAAGCCTAGTATAACTGTTATATTTTATTGGGGCTAGTCATATTGTAACAACTACTGGTTTCCCTAATTATAAATAAATAAATGTATAGTTTGTTATATTACTATCGTTGTATTCAAGCTAGTATAATCAATACAGCACATTACACGTTCTAAATAATTACTAAGTAAGTCTATATTTTCCTACACAAAACTTGTCGCCAAGTGTTCTCCTTTGATACTGCTTATAATTCGCACCATAAAATCGCATCAAAATCAGTGTATTCAGTATTGAAATTCAAAGAAAACTAACGATAACAAGGTTTAAAAAAGCTCGCCGCGAGCTACGTTGGAATCGTTGATTTCAGTGCGCTTTGAATATTCATGCGCCGAATGTAGAATGTGTTCGTAAATGTAATGTTAAGATGAAAAATTTTGTTTGTTTTATAAGTACGTTTGAGCTCAGCGGATTGTGGCGGGGAATATGTACACAAAAGTTAGAAAAAACATAGGTAACAAAGAAAGTTTTGTGTAGTTAAGAATTAAAGTTCTAACTATCAAGGCTCTAAGATAAATTGTACGCACTCGTGTGTTAAAACACAAACAATGAACAACTATTGATTCTTTCTAAACCATTAAATGAGTTTGTTGTTTAACAAGCAACCATTCCGTTTAAGTTGGCTTATTTTATGTGTTAATCATGAGGAAATTAAAAAATAATATTATTCATTTAATAGCAAATTTTTATGACAATTTAAGGTTTAATTAAAGCTTCTTAAATAAAAAAGTAATTTATCACCCACCGTTTTTTATAAAGGAACTAAAACATCCAAACAAATAAAACATTAAAACTATAATATAAAACATTTCATTATTAGAACTATGAAGCTACTAAAAACGCCATTTTGAATTACACAACTATGAGCAGAATGCTATTTTAAACACATGTAATACATACAGAGAAGTTCACTTAGCTAATACAACATAAATTTTCACTTGCTACCTACCTCGCCAACTTCAGTTTGCTCTGAACTAGTAACTAAGAAGTTTTGATGAATAAATTATAACTCTCTTAAGCGTCCATTAGTGCGGGTGATAGAGTATCGTTGAAAGAACCTAGAGACGAACGAAGCCATGAGATGTGCTCATGTGTATAATACAGCCCTCTCTAATAATGAAGACATCAGATAGGATAGTAACGTTGGATACGTAAATTGGAGTTTAATTTACGTAAGGAAAGATGAAGTTTAGAATTAAAATAATATTATTTCATATTAAATAACTTAATATTCTATGATTTCTTTTATTTACGAGAATGTTAGACACGAAACATTCGCGTCCGACCGTGAGCATGAAAACTGCAAAGCTTTCGAAACGTCGGGACAAAAATAAAAGTAAAAAAAACGATCAAAATAAAAACGTAATAAACACAATAAACTCCGAAAACGATTTTTATTCTAAATAATAATTTGTCATTTAATCATAAATGTGGACTTGGAGCGAAATCAAGCAGGCAGCTCAAAACCGTGCGGGATAATCACTGTGGATGTCCGCTGCCCCTTCTAGAGGACATAAGACTTGAATGAATGAATAATAAATAATGAGAATAATAATAATATATGTACTTATTATCCATATTTTGGAATCAATATACCCCCAACTTCAAATACTCGTGAAATACTTTTAATATAGCAAGGTAATACATTAGTGCTTCATACTAGATGTGTACCACTGATTAAACCTTTCTAGCGTCTCACATTTAGAATCCCGGAATATTCATATCTGATTTGAAATCACCGGTCTACTTTCGTAATAAAGTAAAAAATATTAGTAACAGTATAAAAAATACGAAATCCTTTACATTTTTTTTCTGAAATGAAATTAAATGATTTAAAAAGAAACTACTTCTATCTAAAAATTCTATCTTTATCTTCTATTTGTACCTTAAAATGTAGAGAATAATCATAATAAGTATAAAAAGCGATCCAGCCCTTCTTCGCACGGGTAACAGAGCATATTATTTTACTTTTTTTTTCTGTCGCACAGAACTTTATTGATTCATTAACGTTACACATAAACCTTTCTCTTGAATCAGTCCTTCACATACTTCCTTTCATAATAACGCCCTTGTGGCTAGCTGCTTATCGAACAAATTATTTAGGAGAGAATAATAAAACCACTTGATGATTTTTATATATATCAAACTTATCTTTGGCATTAACATGGTTTCTAAATAATTTTCATCAGGTTTATTTTTGATCCTAAATTTAATGGCCTTATTGTAATCTTATCAAAATTAATAAATCGAAACAAATGTATTTTCCTGGGCTTGTCCAAATTTTTCTTTGTTGGATAGTAATATAATATTCTATAATATCCTTCTCCATGTTCACAAGTACCCACGTTTGTACACTCAACGTATTATAAAACAGAAAATTAATCTTTTCACACAGTAAATAAATCAATCGAATCTGAACCAACGAATAACTTTTACTCCTATAGGTATATTTTAAACTTCGCAACATCCTATATGTTTGCCACAAGGGTAAAATAAACAAAATAAAATCCCTTGCCGACCCAACCCATATGTTGTGTATTAAAATTTTGAACATTGTTAACTAGATTTTATTTTACACGGAATCTGCGAAGCCTTCCAAGGGAACTATAACTTATATCAATTATACTGCTCCGCTCCTATTGAATATAGCGTGATGATATATAGCCTATAGCACTCCACGAACAAAGGGCTATCCAACGCAAAAAGATTTTTTCAGTTTGGACCGGTAGTTCCTGAGATTAGCCATTACTGCTCCGCTCCTATTGGGTATAGCGTGATGATATATAGCCTATAGCACTCCACGAACAAAGGGCTATCCAACACAAAAAGAATTTTTCAGTTTGGACCAGTAGTTCCTGAGATTAGCGCGTTCAAACAAACAAACAAACAAACAAACAAACAAACTCTTCAGCTTTATATAATAGTATAGATTACAGGAAAATACTATAACAAACAGGCTAAACGCAAACAATTTATGTTACAACTCCTTTGAGAGTTCAGACTATAAAACCTTGCCCAAGTTCTTAATTAGAATTTCTAAAATTATAGGGCCTTATTGTATCGCTTTCTTCTCTTCAATGTAAGGAGGTTCCTATGGGTAGTTAAAGCCATAAACACTATGGCTATGCATACCCGAGCGTCGCATGACTGTGAAAATTGTCCGGTACACGCAACCCACACGCCATGTTTCTTATAATAAACAATGTATTTTTGCTCATAACTTACAAAAACATGCCTATAGTTTAATGGATGATTTTGTGAATTCGAAGCGGGTTTGACTCTGACAATTTAGTTTTTGATAATCGTTAGATATACCATTCTGATTCGCAATTGCAGTTATATCTAATAATAATATTTTATTCCGGGAAAGTACACACATCGTTTTTTTTGTTTCTTATAAATGAAGGTTCATACAAGGTTTTTTAACATATAATATAGTTAACAACTAAGGACTAACAGGCAATAAGTCAAGTTTCTGAGACAGATAGATCCCGTTAGACAAGCGTGTATAAGTCTGGCGACAGTTGAAGGACGAAAATTCCCACTATATTTACCAACGAATCCAGTAGGTACTTATTTACTCTCATTTTACGCTCCAAGAAAAACATATAAAGAATGCTACATCCTACAATATAGAAAATAATTAGTTGAATTATTGAATTGTTCGTATACTTCTACCACACAGAAGACGTTAATAAAGCATAAAAAATCAAATTGAAGTTGAAAAGCAAGTGTATCGACTATCGAGTTTACTTTTCGTTATTTATTTATATAAGTCGGTAGAGTTAATTTAAGTTCATAATATAATATTACGCAGTTTATCTGCAGTCAAATTAACGTATACTTATAAGTTTACGTATTTATACCGTCGCTGTATTCGCTATCTTTTCTTGCAAGTTACGACGTAGAAGTCTCAATCCTTAAAATAAAACAATATAAAATCGTCTGAAGTGTGTACAGTATTGTTGCAGCCCCACGACACACACTTACGAGCCTTGTCCGCCATCTTTGAGGATGCATCCTAGGTGACAACTTTAGGGTCCTGTTTTTAAAGAATAAACTTACAATTTTTTATGGCGTTACACTTTAATAACCGACATGCATGTAATTTTTTCCCTATAACCTTAAAATTATAATACTTAAAATCATTACTATTCAGTTCAAAACATTAACCAGTATAATTAGTATAGACCGGATATCAGGACCTAATCTGTGCGCCAAAAGCTATTACAAATTTGTAATAAGTCGTTGTTTCTTTTAGAATGTGACAATATGTCACAGCGTTGGATATTAATACAAAAATAACATATTCACAGAAAATATACTAATATGCGCATTAAATCACAATGTGGAAAGAATGTGAAATATTTTACATTGGTGTTTTGCTATTTCACAGTAAAATGAGTAACCAACGCACATGCATTTTTGCTTGACAATCTTGTCCACTCTATATAATCTTAGATTTCTTACATTCAATTTCTTCAATTTAATTAATGTATTATATAGTTATCTCTCCACTTCTGTGATTTGTGGCATTGTGGCAAAAATTAGCAGTGTCATGAATTATTTATAAAATTACCAAGGTAAACATCAACATACTGACCACACTATATAAATAAAAACCACTAAACGTTAAAATTTCTATTTGCAAAATAAAATAAACACAATTAAAATATGAATGCCAGAAATTACCTACGTAATTTTAGATAGTTTTCACAAAAAAGTTACACACACGCTAAAACCCTAGTCATGTCTAATTATGCTCAGTGTAGGGTTCTGTAGCGATTACTATAGGGAAAAGAATTATATTTTTTAGTCAAAACAGTTTCACTATTATAATATTATGTTAAACTAGCTTCCGCTCGCAGCTTCGCCCGCGTGGATTTCGGACTTCAAAAATGGAGCCGGTCGCGAACGTTCGAGAATGTTCGTTTTACGAAGCTACTCGCTAGGTGATTCGCTAGCCTCTAGGTGCCAAGCAAGCCGCCTGCCTGTGCGTTCGCGACCTTATATATATACAAAAATAATCCTTATAGCATGATTCAGTATTCACGCATGATGGCTTATTATTAGCGTATTTCATGTATAACTTTGGTGTTTCTATACCGATTTCTATGGTTCTTTTTTATGGAATATTTAATAATGTTAACTTTTTTAATGAGGGATGACTGAGAGTGTTATAAACGTAAGAGTAGACAAATATAATGAGAAAGCTTCGAACTGCTAAGCTATCGGGAGTTACACGTGTTATTGTGAGTCAACCATAAAAGATAGACATATGCTGTCGTGGGATATTTTTTACATAATTTTAAGGAGAACATTCATACATGATTTCTGTGTAGCTTTAACCATTAAGGTTACACACGCGACGGAAGCTTAAAAAATATAGTAACTTCTCCCGTTTTCCCAACATTTCCCTTCACTGCTCTGCTCCTATTAATTGTAGCGTGATGAAAAGTATACTATAACCAGCACAGGAGTATGACAAATAATTGTACCAAGTTTCGTTAAAATCCGTCGAGTAGTTTTTGTTTCTATAACGGTTATACAGACAGACAGACAGACAGACAGACAGACAAAAATTTTACTAATTGCATTTTTGGCATCAGTATCGATCCCTAATCACCCCCTGATAGTTATTTTGGAAATATATTTCATGTACAGAATTGACCTCTCTACAGATTTATTATAAGTATAGATTAATGATATATAAATAAATTTATGAGTGATCGATAAAGTAAGTAAAACCTAAATATTTCCATTATCGTAATAATAATAAATAAATACTTTTATATGCATTATTTTTTATTAAAGAAAATATATATTAATGTACGAAAGGAGCTTTAAAATAAAGAGTAATGTCAATAATAATATAATTCTATGATTCTGTCAATCAATAAGTCAAGCGTAATAAAGGAAAAGGCAAACCTAAAGAAAAGGCATAGCTCGCAATTCGTCAGTAATTTAATGCTGATATAATAATAAATTCCTAATTTTTAGCCTGACGTGTGTAATGTGAATGAAATGCGTAAAAAGCGTCTACTGTATATAGATATACGTAAAAGAGTTAATTAACTGACAGAGTCGATAATCAAATCGGAACAGCGTGCCGCCCGCCCGACCGTGCAAATCATGTGCATATGTAATTTCCATATAAATAATGGATCGACTACCTGAGGATTCTGTACTGTCATAGCGTGGCAAGGTCGGTGGATATAAAATCTATTTTTTATATTATTATTTAACAAACACGCTTAACGTTTTGTCAGCTTATAACATAGAGTATGAACAGTAAGATCACCTTCTGTTTAAATTATCAATTTCGACCTCAAACCACTTGAATTGGATTCCTGAAAATTGTTTACCTTCTTACAAAGATCCAAAACAAATCTATTTTCAAAAATACTGTGTTGGGTCGGCCATACAATGGAAATTGGGAAAGAAACTCAGATACATTTCAATTTAAAAATACTTATGCAGAAATTAAATAAAAATATTCTCACAGATTAAACAACAGGTACAATATCAAATGTTATACATCAAGTGTTAAATATATATTGAAGACAGTCCTTATTGTTGCGTATCAAATACTTTTAAATTTAAATGGTGACTATTACAAAATTAATTCAATGTCTTCTATCATTCTTATTTTAATAATAACCACCAGCATCGTTGCATACTTAATATATAATTATATATTATGTTTGAACTTTTATATATTTAAAGTAAAATGCCAAAATTCAAAATATGATACGTCCACCAGCATAATTTAGTGTAACTTCAACGACCCAACTGGAAATAAAACTTTCTCTAATTTATAACATTGTTGAGGGATCAGCTATGCCCTAGAGAAAATCCTAGTTTATTAACGAAGCAAAACCAAAAACAATTTTTGCCCACAAACCACGTCCGTAATATCACATTCGGACAATATTTACCGACCTAACAAGGACCAGCTAAGTCGGCAAATCCGTTTAGATTGATACCCTACCCTCGCTGTTCATTTCCTCACAAATATAAACCACCAACAGAGTGAGAAAACGTTAAACTAAAATAAATATTTAACCATATTCTACGATGTAGTAGTTTTCGTTGTAAGAAAAACTTCAATCTAGTTCAAAAGTGGCTTTAAAAGATACGCAACAACCTATTTATTTTCTTAGCATAAATATCTATGCCCAATATGTTTGAAATAATGCCATAGCCGTATATAATCAATTTTGTCACTTTTTAAATTAAAAAAATAAGTAGATCATAAATTATTGGCGCCACATATTATAAAAGCGATAAAGCTTAGACACTAACGTAATGGAAATCGCGAATAATTTGTGAAATGAAAAGTAAAGATATCAAACACACAACTTTAGATTTAAGTATAATTTTTAATCGAAAAATGCCTGTAAACATTATAATTTAATACAAGCATACAATTACGTTTTAATCCTCCATTATCGCTTAAATTTACAGCAAAGGTGTATTTATAATGAAACGGGTTTTTGTTCGTTCATTGCAAAGTTTGTCCGGCGAAGAATCGGGAAACTAAATAACTTTTTGATTTTCTATTTTTACACGTTTCAGGAACTTCGACGGGCCGTTTGCGTTTCTATTGCATTTCAGATCGTGACATCAGGTGAGCTTCCAACGAAGTGATATGACGTCAAAGGAATCTGTTTCAGATGCGAAAAATCAAGGTACAAACAAAATAAAAGGTTGCTGCACTTTGAATTGTTAGTTTTATTTTCGCGAAGACTTGTATCAGATCAGTCGTGTTTTTGTGTGAATGGAAGCTAACAATTGCATTAAATAATCATTTATTCAAAATTGGAACTGATAACGCGACACAGGTTTATTTCTTTTTTACCTAGTATAATATTATAAATTAATATTATAACCTACACGAAAGCGAGACGTAACGACCTATAAAATATTGCACACAATATTTAGGCCATACTTTGTTAACGTTAGCGTTTATAGGTCGCATAAACACAAGCCACTCGAATTGGGCAGGTGGGACTAATTCAAACCGTTACACATGGCCATGATAAAACGACTCCATTATCAACTCAAAGGGGTTGTACTGAAAAAGATTATTATGCCTGAGCCAGGACGTTGGATTAGACACTGAAGTGCTACGATTATACGTAATATATTTACTTACCAAGTACTTTGAGATGGTTATCAGAATAATATAATTCTGAAAATTCGTAATTGAATTTTTAATATTTGTTAGAAGTTATTTCATTAACTGCTGAATGGAATTCAATTAAATAAAAGAGAAAATAAGATTATAATACGTTATGTGTGGTCAGATACCTTATAATATTGAGGTGAGGTAGTTAACACCACATAATATGGCAAACACCTTACCTATATGTTTAAATAAATATTTCCTATTTAGCATTATCAAAACAAATTTGCTCTGTACGGGGAATAATAAATACAACAAAGCTAGAAGACTATTTGTGTCTACCTAGGTATTGTGTGCAAAATAACCTAACACTAAGCAAATAACACGAAAACGAAGCAGCCAGACACCGAGACAACTTTTTGTCAAAGCAAAAGACGCGAAATGGCGAGCACTCCTATTTCTTAATGGGATTGCGCAGTTAAAATGTTACTTACGTCGTCAATCTCATGTTTTTTAGGAAAATAGCCATCTTGTCGAAAAGGCCTTCATCCAATAAAAGCGAGATCTACATACAGCTTATTCTGTCGACGAGATTTTTTGATTGCCTTTTAGCCAAACAATGCGACGCGATAGAAATCTCAATAAGGAAAAAACAAAATGTTATGTAGTTAATAGATTTATTTCTTTTTGAACGTGCTCGCTGCTAACGAGGGTTTTTTATCCCTACTTGATCATAAAATATAGATGACTGCCGGTTCATAATGTATAAAAGTGTTGATAGTAACCTAACAGTATTATAACTATATATTTTATTCAGATTTTTTAAGCTACTGCTAGTTCAGAAGTTCGTAATTAATTCAACACTGCAGCCGAGCCAACCTATTGCGATAATTTAAACCTGTTGACTGATTGAATAATCATTACTTAGGGAAGTAATGATTATTAAATACTACTCTGCGTTTTAAAATCCATAGATAGGTCATTATTTTTCAAAAAACGTTTTGTATTAGAAGAGACTGAGTCACACCCACCATGTGACTTTTTTCTCTATACCTTTTGATTATTAAAGTGATATGATAATCATCGAAGGAGAGTCTCGGCGGTCACCATAATCACATGCATACTTAATTGTTTATTCACGCTAAAAGGAGAAGACCATGTATTATAGGTACTTATATTAAGGATGTAAAGCGTCAACCGGAAATTTTTATCCTAGCTCAACAAAATAACCTAAAACACGCTCTGTTGCCGGCTAAGTTGGTTAGTTAGGATGTTCCTTTTGTAAAGGATCACGATAATTCTAGCGTAAACTGATAGAGGACAAGCATTATCGTACCTATTTAAGAATTACCGGAGAATGATACTGAAAAATCACTGGGAATTATAAGATTTAATATTACGGGTATTTGATAGTAATAGAGTAAACGCGCCATATAGGGAACAAGCCTTTTATATGGACCATCAGCATTTCTTGACGAGAATTTTTTAACTCGAATGTACTTACAACCAGCGGCTCGTAATATGCCTCAGCCTCCCCGCGGCCCCCCATTCGCTTGCCATGAAAGAACTCCCACGCACATATTCAAGAGAATCATTGTTCGATTACGCAATTACACGATATATTTTTTTTGCTAGCTTTATAAGCTCAGTACATTGATAAATATTACTCAAAGTTAAATGGTGATTTTTCCATTATATTAAAATGAAATTGACCATTGTCTCTATTTGAAACTATGTGATCCACACTGTGTGTAGTTTTTAACAAAATCTTAAAACTACACGTTTCAGACAGTATAGATTATTTTTAAAACGGTAATTTAATTAAAGAATTTGACTAGCCGTATAGTCCCATACGCTGATTTATGTTTAAAATTCTGAATTTTATCTAAGAATATCCTTACGAGTATAACGCATTTACTCTACTAGTGTGTATTCTGTGAAAGATTCATTTTTACCGGTAAAAGAGGAAGGAGTTAGTAGAAGGCAGAAGAACTGTTCGAGAGGTATTTCTGTTGTATAAAAAGCTGTATTATATATCCTACACAATGTAAACATGCAATTTTATAACGAGGTCTATATTATTCCAATTTCTAATTTCAATTTTTTTTTTTAAATTGCTTAATTGGGTATTTGATGATCTTAATATTTTTAACGTAAATCGGCAATAGATACCTAAACAGCTATGGGTCCAAATTTTCCAGTAAATTCAACACTTATGTGTCATTTGTTCGGTTGAATTGACCTTTCTCGCACCTCGCGCGACCCAACGAACCGAGAAAATTCAGTGGCATTGAACGAGCAAGCGAATACACAATAGATTTATTAATACACTACGGAAACATATTGTTAATTATGCAATATACGGCTTGCAAGTCTCTAGGCAGCGTCGGAAATATATACAAACTTCCCACTCAGGTACACGCCTGAACATAACTACGACGATATATTTTATGTAGGTACTTACTTATCTATACAGGATTTTAGACAGTGCTGTCCATTTACATAAACCCTTATTCTTTTTTAAATGTACCTTCCAACTTTACACTTATTTCCACCTACATATGAGTAGTCTGTTGCGGCTTATCAATCATACCTACATGGTTCTAAACATTCACAACTATGAACAATATTTATTATGGTAAAGGAATCATTAATGGCCCACTTAATTTTATAATCTACTTAAAATAGTTTCATTAAGAAATATAAAGAAAACCCTTGATTAAATTGCAACATATACTTAATTTTATAATAAAAGGGCTAACATAAAATCGTAGTATGATTTGCATTATGTCACAAAAAAAATCATGGACAATGGGCCTTGTTAGGAACCGGGCTTTCTTCGGTCACACAATCTTAATATCGATACTATCACTGTTTAAGTTTTTTTTTATTTTTTAATGTTTATTTAAGGAGCTTGGTCGTTATTTTACTACTATGTCGCTCCGTACGTCCACTGTTTAAAGTTAAGCAAAGAAATATTGTGTTTACTGATATAAGATAATTACAAGACGAAATTTTTATTATTAACTAGGTTTTCAATGCGGATATGCCGTTGTGTCCGTAAATCATAGTATACCTACGTCTTGATTAGAAAGAAAACATTAAGGCATTAGGTGTATCCTATTGAGAATCTGTGCGATTTCACGCTAACCATTTTGATATTCGGAAAGAACCCTGCAACATTTTGATCAAAGATTGAAGAAATTATAGCTCTCGATATCCAGTATCCACATTTTTTAGCAACTTTGTTTATCTAAAATAATAAGGATAAATACTTACCTAGTATGGACAAATTTCATAACACACTAATTTTCATTCATAAATATTTATTATGCCTTTTTCTCATTTCAGTGCATTTACCTGGCACAATTCCAGATTCCGGAATTATACTGAGTACATAAACTCAACTTTTCCCGGCCCGAAGACTCAAACTAACACCTCATATACTAGATATAGTAAACAAATGTATTGTCATCATTACCTCTTCGAGGCAGTCATTGTAATTTTATCCTATATAAAGTTTTATACTATTGGTAGAGAAAAATACTAATACCTACTAAGTGATTTAGAAATAATAAATAACCTCTAATTAAATAATATCTTAGTCCTATTACTAATCAAGTTGTTGCACATTACTATTGTATATTATAGTTACTATTTCTGGATTTCTCAAAGACTTTCACATAGCTAACTTTAGTCCGGTGTCCAATTTAAACCGTACAAGAGTGCCGGAACCATTAGTAAACTTCTATCGTCTTCAACTACACCATGTCACGCCTGTTTAACGTTCAGAGTGAAATATTGTAGTAAATACTATGCTCAAACTGTTTACGGGAAAGGTAACTTTACAAAGGGTTTATGTATTTCCATTTTACTGTAAAGTAACAAGATGCTTTAAATCTTAACAAGTACATCTTCAATCTATACAGTTATTATGATATGGCTTTACCTACCTATTAAATGAAAACACATACTTGTCTTCTTGAAGATAACATTTTACAATGATTTAGTTATCTCTCCATAGATGTGAAATGAAAAAGGTTTTTTTTATTGGTTTGAATGATGGGACGAGCTTGCCGTTCACCTGATGGTAAGTGATACCAACCGCCCATAAACAGTACGAACACCATCTAACGCCTTGAATTACAAAGTATTGTTTGGTATTCCACTGCGCTCGCCATCCGGAAACATGAGACGTTGAGTTGGTGATATTAAGTCTTATTATGTCCAGTCGCTACACTGGCTACAATGTCCTTCAAATCGGACAACACACAACAGTGACAACACACTGCTGCTCGACGGCAAATATAGACATTGCGGTTGTACCTACCCAGACGAACTCTCACATATGAGAGACAAAGTATAAGTACACCAGTATAAGTTTGGAACAAAATAAATATTAATAAAAAGTATATTTATTTTTACAAGCTACTTAATGCCACTACTACTACTCTAGGAGAACTCGTCACAGGTGTAACTTCGTCATATTAAATTTTAAAGGCCGAAATATCCATGATTATTAATTATTTTTACGTTTTTCTTTCAACTGCGAGAACTAATCACTAACTAGACGTGAATTTAAATTCTTTATTTGCCAATACTTGTTTAGTTACTCAGATTAAAGGTGAAACAAAATGTATGAAAATGGACCTTGAGGTATCGCCTTAAGTACTTTTAAACTTGGAAAATTATACTATTGGTAATCAATAACATGACTCTTTGTCTGAAGTCTAGACCTTCGTTCTTTAACGCATCTCTGCAATCAAATATCAATAATATACCTGACATAACAAATCAAACATTTTTGTAATAGGTAGGTATGTATTTATTATTCATAATGCATCGCGTCGTCCACTTTATGCACCACAATGAGTATATTTATAACCCCTAGAGTAAGGTATTATTCTTGTGTTTTTGACAAGCCGTATCTAACATTTTTTTAGATCTGTAGAATTTTCAAAAGTTAAGACTCTACATACTTACGACGACAACAAATTGTAGATAATATCTACTATTTACATAGGTACCTATATCGAAAATTAGTCGAAAACATAATATTACCTACATACTTAGATATTATAAAATTATATCATTAAGATTATACAGATCCGTAAGGATTATACAGGGAGATGCATGTGCACGCCCTACCGGCGCCCATGAACAGTTATATTTGAAAGCTTAATCAATAGAATAAGGTAAGTACTATTGCTTCTTTTGTGTAAGTTTAATACTCAGACATTTTATGGGCTGCAACCGTAGAGCTGCAATAGTGCGGCGATAATTTTTACATAAATACTGCTTCCATTGGAACACCGGATAGACTCTGTATAGTAATTATTTAATAGTATTTATAAGGATATGTATTGAACAGTAAGGGTGAAAATTAGCCCGGATGCAATGGTTAGGTAGATAGTTAGAAAATCATACCTTAGTTAAATTTTTCAGAGCTGTTGAGTATAAAAATACTGTATTTCGTGAAATTCAACACAAGAAAAATCGTGGAACTTATTTCTTCTTTATTCCATCACAATTCTTTACGATTCGATGCCTTAGAAGCAGTTCTATAGTCTAAATAAAATGTAAAGGATACGAACATGTACGTTACGACTTACGACCCGCCCTAGCCCGGCTATTGGACTTGATTCACTATAAAATAAAAAAAAACATTATTTCAAAACTGGCAACATTGATTATGACTGACACTACGATAAGCGATAATACCACTGACAGTAATGACAGAAAAAAGCAAAACAATTCCGTGATCCATCCATCGAAAACATTTACATAAATATAATATTATAATGGTACGTAGACAGCGCGAACAGAGCACCACTGAAGACGAAATCGTCATTGGTAAATTGCTATAATAGAGTTATACATTTTCCGACACTTTTCACTTGTTTTTTTGACGAATTGAAGGTGAATTCCATTTTTGATCATTTCAGATGCTCCATCGAACAAAAAACATAAAAAACGCAAGCATCATCATAAAAAAAGAAAAATCGACGATGAATTCGATAGTGACACATCGATTGACGTATCTTACGAAGATGCAGGCGACAAACCATTCAAAGTGAAGATGAAAGGTGGTAAAGATTTATTAGGAACTTCAGCTGCCGATATTCTCAAAGCTCAAACAATGAAGTCCTCTTCGGATTCGCGGCGCTCAATGCCTGGATCCTCTTCCAGTACTCCACCAAAGGCCTCATCAAAAAGAAAGAAAAAAGGTCGAGATAGTGGTACATCAAGTGAAGAAGAACGCTGGCTTGATGCTATAAAATCTGGCAAACTTGAAGAGGTATAACCCAAATTTTATTTTTTATTTTGTTGACTTTTTTTAATAATTTATTTTCATTTAATTTTAATTATCCTTGCAGGTTGATGAAGAGTTAAAGAAAATAAAACCTAAAGATCCTAAAATGATGACAGCAAGACAAAGAGCAATGTATGAACGAGGCACAGATAAAGAAACCAGTCCAGGTGGTGAAGTGCTCCTTGCATTACCATCAGGATATAAAGAGAAAGTCATGACTGCAGAAGCCATACAAAAGGCTGCTTTGAAATCACAGAAAAGGAAACAAATGGCTGATGAAAAAAGAGAAAAAGACAAAAAGAAAACAATGGACAGACTTCTCAAAAAACAAGAATCAAAGAATTTGAAAAACATGCTTAAAGGCAAACCTATTAAAAAGCAGGAGCCGATGATTGTGTATAGAAACAATAATGATGAAATAACACTATCATTACCACCAGGAGAAGATTTCCCATTAGAGAAGAAGCCACCTATTGAATCTCCGAAGCCAATAATATGTGGGGTTACCGAATGCACCAACATAAAAAAATATAATTGCTCTAAAACAGGAGTACCATTGTGCAGTTTAGAATGCTATAAAAAAAATCTACTGACTATAGCCTCTTAGTAATAATTATTATAGTTGTAAAATAAAACTATTTTTCAGATTTTATAGCAGTTTTAAGTAACACGCCGCCCCACAACCAAGAGGGCTGAGAAGTCTTCGAAAGTCTGGGAGACAATTATAATATAAAAACTGCAATACAATCTGCAAAATAGTTTTATTTTAATGTCATTTATGTAAACATAAGCAATCAATTATTATAGTTTGTAAATACTATGTACACTGATTAGTCCTGAGTTTTCTTTGTAACCAGCAAGTAATGTTAATCTAGTGGTACCCAATGTATATTATAATTGTTTATTGTACCCACTTGGTTACAGTTCCAGTTTGATGGTAAAACATGGTTTTAACATATCTAAATGCCATACTTGTAAAAATATGTTTGTGAAGATGGGTATGAGGAACTTATTAAAATAAATATAGATTATACTGTCTGATTGTATCAGCCTGTAATGATAATTGTTTCATTTTACTATTTGCATGAAATTCTAACCAATGCTTAGATTGGATTGGTTTGTAACCATAGGAATCTTCTATTATAAAAATTTCCACATCAGTGGGTGAAGTGACCTTTACAAAAATTAATAAAGACAGGTCAACCCACACTATTAAACGAATGAATGTGTAGTAGGTGTATGGAATAAGGACTGGGAAGGAAAACAATTTGCGAAGAGCTTATCTGCAACTAGCATACTTTGGTTATAGAATATACCACATTTTCAAGCAAATATGTATGTGCTTGAAAGCATTAAAATAAAACAATCAAAGACAGCTAAACAGTGAGCATATATTTTAAAGAGAAAAAATCAGTAATATGCAATTTTATAAAGATTTCAATTATATTACTACATATCATATAGGTTTCATATGAAACCAGTCTTGCCTGAATTGATAAATATGCTTAACTACATTTATAAGTTATATGTGATAAGTTTTGTACAGTGAAATGGAATATTGAATACTACTAAATATATTAGCCTCTCGCATCCCTGGCAGCTTTTATAAAACTATAAGTTACAATTTTGTTTTGGATTGCAACCACATATGGGTTACATTGTACCGACTAGTTCCAGCAAACGAGGCCCTTATCACTGCACAATATACATAGGTATAACAATAGGATATGCATCCTGTTCATATAACAAAAATTCTTAATTGAAGAAGCAACAGGTTGTCACCTGTCTTACTGAATTTTACTAAGGATCTGTTTCACAATGTTCAAGTGAATGTTCTCCGCAGATTAACAAATATGGAACAGACAGTGATGCATACTCTTTTTTACCATTCGTTCGGGAGCACGACTTTTATATTTGGTCGCCCTATATTTTATTTGATGATAAACATTTACTCAGACATTGAGAAACAAACCCTAAGGCAGACATATGTGTACTTGAATTTGTTCTAGCAGTTAATGGATCAACTGCGAAAACACAATTTTGTAGGCTGTACATAATAATCATATGTATAGATTTTTTGATTATTTACTTTTATATGATAAATGAGTGCACAATGCGAGTTTTATTCCATCCAGGAATTTCAGTGTGGACGGAGCCACAAGCAAAGTTGATACTAGTTCTCGTTAAAAGGTTGTTAAGAAATGTTGCTCTTTTAAAGCCACTCCTTTTGAACAGGCTGTTAAAATCAGACTAGACATTGCTATCCACTTGATTCATAAAACATTTTTATTAACCTAGACTCCATTGTAATTTTTGTTAATACTTGAATTCGAGGTCTAACATATGACCCATTATGATAATGATTTTTACTAACAAGTTTACAAACATCAAAATAGGATCATTAACCGACCATGTCTAGAATTATAAGCTTTACTGCCTCACATCAATCACTCATGTTTTGCTAAATAAGTATGATAAGTCATACATTGTTATAATAATATATATTAATTATATAGACATCTATAGCAATCCACAATTAATGCCTTAATTTGCAAGATATGCAAGATACTTTTTTTTTACATTGATCTACCCTATTGGCAATGTTAAGAGAAGGTGCATTTTAATACCTATATTTTTTTTTTATTTAAGAATGATATTACGATATCCCATTTTACATTCATAAATATTTACTTATTTTGTATTTTGTATTCAGCAGCCAGTTCTAGAATCTTAAATTTACCCACTTTTTAAATCTATGACATTTCATTTTTGGTGAAATTCCATTACTTTCATTACAATATTAATAGGGTATGAGAAATTACAACTCTTCGGATATCAACGAGGCCCATAAAAATATTTTTTGGGTTGAATATTTGCCTTAAGTGAAATAGACTACACTAGATTGACTATCGTTTCTCGAGTGGATCATAGTCACCAACTATATTACAAGTTTTTATGTGTTATCATGGTACCGCTTTATGCTGTTAATTCCATCACAAACAACTAAGTAACAATACAATATAATATCATTATGTTCATTAAAAAAAATAACAGCAAAAATAATGACAGTGGATAATTCTAGAGCAGTTTGATGAATACAGTATACAGGTGAGTAAAACTCTTGTCTTCAAATGACATAATATACTACACTAACTATATTATGTTTAAAGCAGTCATAAGTTCAAATAGATTTTATAAAGGAATACATTCTTTAACATTCATCATCCCACAGATTTTAAAGAACTAACATTTCATGAACAAGGATATTTAATGTATTCAAGCTTTATAAAGACACACTAACATCTAGACAACATTGATTTGGCAATTTTCTTGAGCTATCTATGTAAGTAGTGTTTTTACATTTATATAAATTTGCACATACAGCAAAGCCTACACCATTTAAGACGGAGCTTAGCTAGTATTAAATTTTCATAATACATCAATATTTTACTAGATATACAGAGATTTATGACTTAGTGATAAAAATTCACTGCTGCATATTTTTTAAGATACTCATATTTGAATACTGTATTTTATTTGAATCGTATACAACACATTTATTGTTTAAATTGTTCATTTCACACAGTCACTATTCTTTTAGATAAGTAATTATACTCTCAATGACATGTAAGAGATAGGTTCTTTTTATTGAAAACTTTACTAATCACAAGACATCTAGATATTACTAAGGAATAAAGTCCATTGTGTCACATTTCATTTTAACTTTCCAAAAGTAAATGCCCTTTGCTGAAATCACTTCTCATTTATAACACCATCCTCGAGAGAGCTTGCATTGGAGAAACTCACAAAGATAGACACAGTTTAGTGAAGTCTATAGACCGAAACAAGGTAGCCAGCAAAATGGCAAAATGTAGTCAGCTTGGTATCAGACATTAGTCCGTTTCGAGCTGCGAAGGCGTGCCAAGCCTGACTGTAACCGCTAAGATTGATTATTCTGCTTATTTGATCTAAGTCGCGCGAGACCAGAGCGCTCCTCTTCCTCATCACTGGTGCAAGAGAGGCCGCCGACAGCACCACGCGATGATGTTGCTTGGATAAGATCTTGGTCAGGACCATTTCGACTTTCATACAATAGAATTCCCAGTGTTTCCTCATAAATCCTTGCTTCTGGGAACTCAACTTTAGTGTGCTTCTTATCTGTAGCATATACAATAGATGTGCAGCACACCTCTGCACATTTCTTCCCATGACCAAAGAAAGACCAGCAGCATATTTCATTTGACCCAATAACATCCTTTATAAAAAGTACTCTGCCACTGAACCGTAGTGAGAGCTTGTCAAATAATTCAATATTCTTCAATAAGTTATCATCAGAAGTACTTGTATAAGAATACTTGTTGTTATGTCTGTTGATTAGAAGCTTCACAACAGGCTGAAAAATGGATATTTCATAAATGCCAGAAAATAAAATACAATAGATCAATGCTGATTAACTATAAAACATGTATGTTAAAGTACAGAGAACAAAATTTGTTTTGATTACTAACATTTTCATAAACAATAATATAATATGAGATACCTTTGATGTTGACATGATGAGTAATTGTTCCTCTTTATGTGATGTAATCAGAGGAACTCTGCAGATTGGCTCAGCTTCTCTCTCCTTTTTAGCCAAAGCCTGCTGACATGAGTCGGTTAATTCCTCAATTAGGAAATACTTGGCTTCTGCTAGCAGTTCCATGATTTCACGGTAACTGTCTGGCAATGCCACTGTTCCATCCCGGAGATAGTTTAGTATAGTGCCAAAATGTTTGCCACACCGATCAATGAGTATCCAACCTGAAACAAATAAATCACAGGATGTTGAAAGGAATTATGGCAAATATTTGTCACACTGGTGATGTGGCAATAGTCTCATCATACTATGGTTAAATACATTTAAAAAAAATTATACCTATGCATCTTAAGAATATGCATGATTTCTTTTCAGACATTTTTTTTGACAATAGTAGTATCAAAATGACAAATATAACTCTCTTCTTAAAGTGTAGCTCATCTTCTATCCCTCTATTTATCAAAAACTACTGGTCAATCTTAATTTTATTGCTTATCTGTTAATTTGAATCATTATCATGTGTTCCTTGGAAGTACAATATTTGTTGAGATAAAATTAAATGCTAATTTTTGATATTCAGTTATTGGTTTTACAGTGCATTTTCTACATACTACGAAAAACAATTAACACTTGAAACAAATCATATATACTTTCTTATTCATTGCCTTACATAGTCAAGTAGTCTGTATGTAGGTGGAGCCGGTTTTTGCCAATAATATTAGATACAGGATATAAGTTACGTAGGAGTACTTCATGTACAAAACTGTGAAATCGTACCTTCAGAATCCGTCAAGACTTCCATCCTGCCGCTGAACATAGTACGCAGCATGTTATCGCTTTTGGTAAGCGTGCCGATCGTGGTGTAAAACAAAGTTCCGCCCACATTTAACTTAACGTACTGTGAGGGACTTCCTTTTATCAATGTTTTATGATCACCCGACATTTTATCAAGCTATATTGCACGACGAGAGAACACAACACGAACTAAAAATTGACACTTCTCTATTTCTTTCCCTTCGTTATTTTTTATGACAACTGTGTATTTATACTACATTTTGTGTCATTCAAATACTAACAATCCTTTCAATGGGATATAGTACCTGATAAACACAATAAACTCGGAGAATACTATAAAAATCACTCAAATTCAATAATTCTTAGATGTCTTTCAAATTGTAGGTAGTGGAAGTAGTGATGGGCGATTAAACTACCTCACGATAGTAGATTCATTCGATTATGAAAGATAAGTTTATGAATCTTTATGACTTGTAAATACGAAACATTGCGAAGATATTTAGATTTTTGGAAACTTCTTAGAAGATCACATAGAAAATACATTAAAAAAGTTTGTGAAAATGTTTGAAACGACTAAACACAGAAAATGTAGGATAAATGGGAATGATGGAAACTTCGCACACAGATAGAACAAAGGCTTAATGTTTTCATACGAAGCCCTCTGCAATCTGCACTATGCTTAACATTTAGGCCGGGCTTATACAGCCGCAATATCATTCTGAATTCAGAATCTGAAAAACTTGCCCACTCGTCCACCAAACGCGTAGGGTCGGACCACAACGCAAAATCCGACTTCTTATATATTTGATATAAAATTGGCTCTATTAAGGGCTGCCGTCCGTCCGGAATTATCTGGATTCATCCAAGTTTGAAGGGCATCCGGGAGTCGTCCGGCAGGGGTTTTTAAAAAATGTCCAGATACTTTTGTTGTCAGAGGAAATCCATTTTTTTATAGATGAGTGATAAATTGAAATAAATCTTAGTTAAAAATTCATTCATAATAACTCGCATACAAGAAGGTACAGCAAAATAGTCGACGATCGAACACCCTCACCAGTGCCAAATATTTTTTCAGGTGGCCGGGGAAAAACCTATATTTCGCCCAAATGTCCAGGATTTTTGCCGTGTTTATCCGGCGCGGCGTCGGCAATTTAAGTGATGGCAGCCCTACGTCCATTAGGACAATTCGCGATGGAGCTTTCGGGAATAAAGGCCAGATAAGCGTCCACAGCATTTATCTAGATTCTTAGCGAGTTACATGAATGAATTTTATTCTGCAGGTTTAAATTTGACTCCGTTGAGCCCTTTTTCATAATGTAATTGGAGAGGAATTGAACGCCATGGAAGAACATTTTAGCCTGAGATAGAAAAATAAAGACAATAATAATCTATAATAATAATAACACTCCCAATAACTTTTAATACATTTTCCATGGCAAAACTTGCTGTGTAACCAATAATATTTCGATCATCATAAATTAGGTTAAATGCTTTTAATAATAATAACTTAACTTTATTGCAACAAAAAGAACACAGAAATAATAAGTAACATTACGAAGTACATGAACAATAATTGGCATATATGAGTTTAAGCATTACAATGCAATACATGCCTGTATCTTGGGATACCTATAATGAGAGTCAAGAACTCATGAGAAGCCGATACTGCAAATTACAGGCAAATAAAACAGTTATTCTAAAAAAAAAATCATTAACAAACTAAAATCTGCAAACTCTTTTATATAACAAAGAAGAAACAATAAAAAAATAAGTATCTTTATACAAACTTGGCAAACATAGGTACTTGATAATTATACAAATTCAGAACTGAAATGAAAAGAATGCTTGAAATTTCAAATAAGAAAGATACAAAAAAAATAACAATAATAACTTTCATTGGTATTTAAATATAGGTACAATGCTAAAGTAATACTAGTCATGGTTGCTAAAGAAAAGAAAACCAGCTTTTTAGCTTTTTATCATATATTCTGTAAGTACCAATTATACTCATTATTGACAACATTTTCAACCTGTGTAGGACATAAACATTTGAAATAAAATACATAAAATATATAATATCAATTTAATATTCTTTGATGAATCTATGCGTTATAAGTACGTAATATGGAATAATAGGATATTTTATGTATGTGAGAAAAAAGCCACAGAAATAATATACTTAGTTCAATCAAAAAGCAATTGGAAAATAGTAGTTTCAGGTCATAATAATAATAATAATATCAGCCCTGTATTATATACTTACCCACTGCTGAGCACGGGCCTCCTCTACTACTGAGAGGGATCAGGTCATAAAATTATAAAATAATTTTTTAAATTCAGTTCAAAGTTTTGACTTTTTTATCTGTAACAAATATGCGAAACGAGTGCCGCCATGGCATGACGTCATCAAGTCAGTAAACTACTTGAAGTGTCAATACGCGTTCACTACTTATTTCTAATTTATTGAAATGGATAAATTTTTCGGACAATAAATTTAGATCTCTTCTCGCAAGTTAAACCAAGTTTTTTTCATAGTTATATCGGTTAGTACTTGAATCCAAATTTTTTTTGGCGTTTTTACATTAATATTCTTACATTCAGGAACAACACACCAATGATAACGATAGTAGCTTATTTTAATTGTAATAATTTGCTCTTTCTCCATGCAAAGCGTTGTTACTTGATATTTATTGTCGAGATGACGTTAGCAACGTGGTCTCTAGCGTTTTCGTCTATTTACGGGGGAAAATTAAAAATGTAATATTTAAACGTAATATAATGGCACTTATTGATTGAATATTTTTTTTTATAAAATTTGTAGTGGTATTTTATCACCTTAAGATTAATTTGAGACACTTTTCAAAAAGAGTGTAATAAATATAAAAAAGTGTCAAATTAATCTTAAGGTGATAAAATACCACTACAAATTTACCCTATTATACAATTTCTTCTCCTCCTTTATTATAGATAAGTAATATACAACCAATCAATCAATTAGCTTATCGCCGTCCACTGCTGAACATGGGTCGCTCTAAGATCTGTAAAATAGAAGAAGAGAGAAGTCTCTAAGATCATAATAATTCCATAACATAAGAGTCCTTATAATTCCTGGGGCTGGTTCCCAAATTGTTGAGCTTCCTCTAAAGTTTCCGGTAATTCCATGTTCGATGTTTCAGGAAGAAACAACGCTGCCAAAAGACCCAATAATGATACTGCCCCTAATATTCCTGATGAAACGTAAACTCCATGACGATGACCCTAAAAAAACATGCTATCATTAATAGGTTATCAAAATATCTTAAAACACTTATTACTCTTTATCCCCGAACAGGTAGGCAGAAGTTCAACGGGGGCATCCACGTAAGATGTAATTGGAAGCGAGCCTATCGCCATGTCGTGCGCAAATTCCAGATTTTGATCTGATACTATAAGCAGAAAAACTCAATAACATTTTGCCCGGCCCAGGATTCAAAACCAGCATCTCGGAGCGGTACTCAACCGTACTCGCAATATTACTTCGCCACCGAGGCAATATATTAAAGGCTGTTAAAAGTACATTTATCTTCTTAAAAAAATTGGGACTTTTAACTCGATAATTTACATACCACATACAATATATAAGGTGCTACCGCTGCCGCTCCGCCCGAAACGATGTTACCCAACGACATTCCAGATTGCCGTAGACGTGTAGGATATAACTCCATATTGAGCAAATTAATCGTGTAATACGCTATAGTAATCGAAAATCTATTAACAATGCCAATTATTGTGCCAATATACCCCTGGTTCAGCCAAGAAAAAACATCTGTAACACCATAAACAATAGGTTAGGTATCACTTTCGAGACAATTTTTGTGTTCATATCGAATGCATGCACATGCTGCCATGCACAAGAAAATACGAAAGAAGAATTGTCGCAAACAGAGGTAGTTACCTAACCTACATAATGTAATGACTACAAGATTTTGGTAAAATTTCACCTCCCTTTTCTTTCCTGCTATCCTTGGAACCTCCCTCTTTCATTTTCTCTTTTCCCCCAACTTCATCTCCCGATTTACAATTTTAGGTCTTTGAAGCTGCTAAGCCAGAGGTTGCCAGTATCTCATCAACTAGAGCCCTCTGAGATATTGTAGCGGTTCCATTAAGAAAAAATAATAGTAAAGAAGCCAATTTTTAGTATAAATATGTACCTACAATTTGATAAGTCATACCTTTCGAATCCCGATTTTTATACCTAGAAGTCCCATCCAACTTCTCCAATAATAAGACCTGTACTTTTGTTTTCCACTTTCATTGAAAGTATATTGATAACAAATGGTATTTTATTAAAATAATATTTTTACCCAATTCCCTCAAGCCAAGTATCATCCACAAAATACATGTGAACCCAGAGGATGCCGCGCTTGTATATCTTCTTCCCAACTGTTCAACCAGCCATGCAGCAGAAAAATGTGCTGGTACTTCTATAAGTGCCTGCCAAGTAAATTCCAAAAAAGGATTTCCATCTGATTTTTCACCGGAACTCAATAAACTGACGATGTAGCTTACAGTGACAGAGACCCTGCACAGACAAATGATAAAATATGAGGTACAGATTATTTATAAATAAGTATTATATTACTTACATAGCTAGTCACATTTCTACAAAATATCACGAATGAAATGTTTTTCGCCAGTTTCCAGACAACTAAAACGTGTATAAGTTTATTAATCCAAAATAATGTAGGTACGCTATAGGTATAAGCTCGACAAAGTATGAGTCCGTATAACAGATAGCGTTCATGCACCATTATTCTTTCGTATAAAGGCAGTATGTGTACAATGTGATTATTATATAAATATAATTAATATGGTCGTATAACTTGTAAAAATTACCATAAACACAACTGCAAAAAAGTGTTAATTGCCAATCTTCTGCTAGAAAACAGCTCCAAAGGCCCTAAAGCTTCTTCATTTCCCGTGGTATGAGACTCGGACAGAATTTTATTTTCTGTGTCTTTTTCTAAACTAGCATTATTTACTCTTGCTATGTGTCGTAGTTGCCTAATACATTTTTTGGGTTTTTTGTTGACCCAAAGCCATTCTGGAGATTCTATAATTTTCCTGAAAAAATATAATTCCAATATTATTATTTTTGTTAAATTAGGCAGAGTACTTAGGGGTTATAGACATAAGTACTTACCAAGAAAATATTAGATAAGGTAATTGAGTTACTGTAGTAACTATTAAAAATGTCTTCCAATCTCTTAACCACCAATATAATAAAGGCATTAAACACATCCCAAAACTGGATGCAATCAATCGATATTTTGCTATTTGTGATCGCCTTTTAGGAGAAGATATTTCAATCGATATTAAAGATATGCTTTGCAAAGCAAATGTCGAAGGGAAAGCAGCAATAATACACCCAGTAACAAAAAAGGTGTAAGAGTGGCTGGTAATCAAAGATATTGCGCGTCCAGTGATAAGAAGAGATAATGAGATTATATAAGATGGTTTGCGGCCGTATCTAAAATATACAAAACAAGTTTTATGTTTCGCAAAAAAAACATCAACACTAATAATAATATAGATTATAATGGTCGCGGAAAACCCAACTTACGTGTCACCAAACCACCCAAAAAATAGAGACCCGATTGTTTCGCCTATCTTGCTATAAGCCAATACATTGTCCATGTAAATTTCATTATTACAAACCCAATTGTTTTGAGACGTTACTGTACTGCCATACCAAGTATTATCGTAAGTATATTCATTACATTCTGAAATTTAAGAATTGTCTTCATATCTAAGTAGTTATTTTATATGAACATCTGTTTAAAACAAATTATACCTGTTGTTTTGTTGTTGTTGGGAGTAGTAATATAAGTTATAAAACAACTACTAAGCTCGATGGTTTCATTGAATTGGTTGAATCTGGTTTAAAATAGATATTGAAAACTTAAAATATACTTAATACAAAAAAATAATTAATACAATATAAAATGATTGTTTCATTATAAGCATACTATTTGTGCGTTTTCAAAAACACGCTAATGGAATCGCAGCGGATTGGAATTAATTCCAGATATAGCAACATGATTAACTTAAGAGTTTACCTAATATTAAAGGTAATAAAATAGGTGAAAGCTCATTAAAATGTGAGTGATTGTTGCATCTCTATTTTCATTCATCGGTGCGGGTCAAAATACCACAAATACCAATATATAAACATATATTATGTACATAATTTTTGTATTCTACTTACGGTGGTATGTCTTTATATTTTCCAGTTAATAAAGAAAAATTTTCCTGTTTTTGAGGAGGTTTACACGTGTGTGGAATAACCGTTAGTGCCAATATTATGTTATTATATGCCATACACCACAAAACAGATAAAAGTATGTTGTAGAGACAATCAAATTTCTTTTGAAATTTCCCATATTGCCCAACTTCCAACAGAGCGCGTTTATAAAATGAATCGGTGGTCATTATCTCCACTGATTACAGTGAT
Source organism: Manduca sexta (assembly GCF_014839805.1). Taxonomy (NCBI): domain Eukaryota; kingdom Metazoa; phylum Arthropoda; class Insecta; order Lepidoptera; family Sphingidae; genus Manduca; species Manduca sexta. The sequence continues at coordinate 5,695,612 of NC_051131.1, forward strand.
TACTGATTAGGTGACACGACGCGATGTCGCGAGTCACAACGCGATAATACATTAATATTATAATTTATACCGTAACACAGATTCGTAGATTAAGTTTATATCCGTCACGGACAAGATAAAGTGTATGATATAATCTGTATACTTATTTATCTATTTTAGGGCTGATTTTTTCACACAAAAGTACACTAGGTAACACATAAATGTTATTTGCAAAATAAAATACATGAACAAATTAAACATTAAGTATATTATATATGAAGTTAATTTTATATGCAATCAGAATATAATTTATTTTATTGACAACTTTTATCAAACTATTAAAACACCAGCCCTCAATTAAATAAAAGATACAAAAATATTTGTTGAGGATTATTACGAAAGTTTGTCGCAGGTTCACCCGCGTGAAAAGTCTTTCCTGCCACAATAGTCCCTAAATTATTAAAGCGATCCATAGCGCCAAATGTACGACGCCAGCCTTATCTATTTCCAAAAACTGTATTATAACTAGCACTTTACCGATTCGAAAGTAGTCTCCATTATGTTAGTCCATTCAATTCAAGTGCCAAATTTCGTACAAATTCGTCCAGCACGTAGTACATATATATCGATGGTTCAGCAATAATTTCGACTACCTACTTCTAACAAACATCTACACTTTCAAACATATCCCAAACAATAGCAAATTTCTTTTAACAATTCTTCTTACGGCTGAACCACTAATTCGATTTTTCCTTTTATAACTAGTAATGGTGGCATGCGCACAAGTGGGTCGTCAAGTAAAGTGACTACCGCCCTAGAAATAGTAAATTACGATTACTCTGAAAATCAATGTGGGCATTTACGAATCTTTCTGACCTCATGAAATAGAGCATGAGTGCTATTCTACATACTTTCAAATATAAATGTTCACCGGTTGATATCTAAATTATAGTAAGTAATCGAATCTGTACATATAGTTTTATAAGTTTTAGATACAGAGAACCGAGGGTAAACAGCTTTTTTGACTTTAAAAAAACTCGGAAAATTGGCGACAGCCTATTTGCACTCTTTAACCTAAGAATCTTTAACTACTTAGTGCCTTCTGAAAGTAAATATTTATTTTGCTTTTTAGAACTCTGTTGAAAATTAGTGGTGATCATGGCAGTAACACAGTATTCGTATTCTCTTTGGGCAGTAAGCTAAGTCTAGTCTTCAAAATTCATACTTCTAAACTTTGTTTCATTATATAAAGAAAAATTAACTGCAAAAATAATAACAAAAAATAGACAACAATTACATAGGTGTTAGTCGCGGTATCGACTATCTAAAAGAATTCTTCTAGATTTTTTTGAGCAGGATCCTGACGTTTTTCAGAATGATAATAATAATTGTCTTTTATTTCTTTCCACCTTTTAAAAATACTATAATCAAAAGACCTTGTCATATAGGTTGTCTTGCCGTATAGTATCTTTTATCACAAGTTAATATAAAACAAAACACAATTTTCATTTTCATTTTAGGTAAAATTTAAGAACCAGTAGAGGGTTAGTATGTATTACAGCCAGAGGTTACGAATGGCGGGGACGGAATAAGGCCTAGAAACGGTAAGTGGAAATAATATTAAGAAAATAAAAGTAATACTACTACTTTATAATATTAGGTAATTATGGAGTTCGCGTAGTATATAATAATTCCTGCTTTAGTTATTATTATTATTCTGAGTTTCCAATATAATGACATGGAACAGAGTCAGTCTTGAGAGGGGTAGCGAACCAAGCAACCGCCCGGCCCGAGGCCTCACGCGGTGCCTTTGCTGCGCTGAAGGCTTTTTTTTAGCACACTAAGTCGTTAACCAGCAAATTTTTCCTATCCATCTACGAAATTGTTGAATCTATTTTCTTTTGCTCTCTCTTGGACTCTTGCTTCAGCTAAGGCCCCCACTGAGAGGAAAAAAAACGACATTGCATTGTCAGAATTCGGATGTTTTGAATTCAGAATGCCATTCCGGATTTATAAGCCCTGCGTTAATTCCCAATGCTAACAAAAATTAAATCCTAACGGGTAATAAACATCTGAAATACTTATTAAATAAATTATAATATTTATACTCACTAATCATCCAGTTTATTTTTATTATAAAAATAAATCTCGTAACTTTGTAATGCCAAGAATAAATTACTTCGTTTTTTATGTAATGGCAACACAGTTTACGGCGGTTGATTGACTCGTCTAGCTTGCCGCCTGCGCGATTTTCTGTGGCTTTTCGCGCCTCGCATAATTATTTAGTCATAATTATTTACATGCACCTAACATTCCACAATGGGTGCATATTTATCTGAACCTGTGACCGAAAAGGTATCCAGCGATGAAGCAAATGATAAACTAGAGTGCGGCGCGAGCTCCATGCAAGGATGGCGTGTCAACCAAGAGGTACTGTCTTTAGTGTTTCGTTCTTTGTAATGTAATACGGCTTTGAGAAATCTATAAAACCATTTAAACTTACACCTGGATAGTAAGTTGTACAGAGATGTCGCGGTCTTCCTATGCTTGTATGAACTTGTACAGTTAGGTAGATGGTTAGCACTGCATACAATTTGATTTATACCTACGTAGTGTGGACTATGTTCATACAATACTTGGACTTTACATTTCTACAAACCTTTCTAACGTTTATATTTGAAATGTGATGTTGCTTTTGATGTTATGACAAATGGTGTGCAAATTGGATGTTATAGTGAATATGCGGAATAAAATGTTGAAAATATTTAATAAATAAGTTTTGTGACTCCCTATTTAATGTTTGTTTGTAAGTATTTATGGTTATGTTGCAGGTTAAAAAGTGCTATCTAAGATAATTATTTGTGTAACTCATTTATAATTGACATAACCTAAAGTTTGTAAGGGTTAGTAAAACATGACTATTGTAAATACAATATAAAATTTTATTTTGTATTTGTTTCTGTATCGATATTCAAGCATATAGCAGTAAAATAATGAAAAAAAATAATACATAACAATTTACAACTTTTTAAACAAGAATCAGGAAGATAACTGCTTTTATTAACATAACTTTTGAATATAAGGAGACAAAGCATAAATATGTCCGAAGAATTACTCTATAGTTATATTGTTGTTTTAGGATGCTCATAACACAATCTTGGACTATGACTCCAACACATCTTTATTTGCTGTTTATGATGGCCATGGTGGGGCTGAAGTGGCATTATACTGTTCACAAAATTTTCCAAATTTCATAAAAAATATAGAAGCATACAAGACGGGTGATCTGACGAAAGCTTTAGAAGATGCCTTTCTGGAGTTTGATGCTTCAATTGCCACTAAAGAGGTGATGGACATATTGAAAGAATTGGCCGGTGAGTTATATTATCATTTATATGTAAGTGGATATTACAAATACATTAGGTTTCAGGTACATTGTATATGAAATGTATACATTCCCAAGTGTCCATTCATATGAATTCTATTGAATTTTATTTTATTAATGTGGTAATGTTTTAAGGAGAAATAAATCCACCAGGACCCAGTGACAATGAAGCAGAATCTGAGGATGAAAATGTCAGTAATCTATATCAAGAGGCTAGGCTTCCATTGCAGGTAGGGCTGATTCCTAATTTTTTAACCTTATTTAATATCATAATATGACATTTTTTCCAGTGGCAACAGATTATTATTAATATTGTATTGAATGTTACTTACATAACATATATGAATTATGCAATGATTCTATTCAACAAATAATAATTTATTTTTAAGAGTGTGTTGTTAGATCTATTAAAATCAAGATCTGATACTAGTGTATTGTTAAGTGACAAGCTGTTGATATTTTTTTATAAATAGTATTTGGAGCTTTTAACTGTTTTCCCAATGTTGATTTCAGGGATATAATCTTTTAACATCATGTTATTCTATTGGAGTTTTTATTAGGAAATATTATCATGTAGGCAATTTGATTGGCCACAGGCATTGTGAACGATAAGAATTAATGATAATTTTTTAACATGCTATCCATATGGTTAACGTCTAATATTTTCGACAGGAGGTTCTTGCTAAATATGAAAATAAGCTAAGCACCCTTCATCGTGCTCGTCTTGGCGATACCGCTACGCCATTATCACCCTGCCTACGTGCCAAGAAAAACACTGATGACGCTAGTGGATCAGGTAGGAATATTACATATTAAGCTGCCAATAGATTAGATTCAAGAATTTATTATTGTTTCATAGAAAATTGTGTTTTCGAATCTGAAATTGAATGCAGATTAAGGTGAAAACAAAATCAGCAATAGTAATTTTAGGAAATTATTGCATTGATGTGAACAACATTTCATATCTTCAGGTGCTGGTGCGTCCAGTTCAAGTTCAGGGTTCAGTTTTGTCGCTGGTTCTAGTTCAGAACAGGCCAGTGGTGAAGCATCATCAAGCAAGAATGGCCTGTCGTCCAACACAGATCCAGAGACCAATGCAGATGAAGACACAGGAGGTGTTTCTTCTACAAATTCTAATGAAGAAGACAAAGATCTAAATGGAGAGGTAATGATGTTTAATTGCATTGTTTCTGTTATAAAATTAGTACAGTAGAGTACTTAATTATTATTTCTATAGTCATAAACTTAAAAATATATGTTTTATTCTGTGAAGAAAAAACATTGTACCACTTTTTAAACACCTTTACGTACAAGGAGGAATTTGTGATTTGACATAAAGTTTACTTAAAAAAGGAGTGCAGAAAAATAAAATTTATATATTATAATATGTGTTTCAAACATATTAATTAAATTGGACATTCGAATTTAAACCACTGGATAATCACTAGTCCCATTTAAAAGTACATGTTCAGATCAGTAATTTAATCATCCTGAGTAACACATGGCGGTACTATTATCTAAGATATGCAATTGAAATATGTATTGTTCTTATTTTAGGTTTCAACAAGTGATCCCCTACAAAATGTTAAAGACCCCATTGCTGTGGACATTGACAAAACCAATTCCACAGTACCCGATAGTTCCGAAGACAATTGTCATGAACCTGAACAAAGTGGTGATGCCAAGACTGAACCACTTACTGATAATGGCTCGGAAGTCTGTAATGGGGAAGTAACTGATTCAAAACAAGTTGAAACTGAAGATAATAATATAACATCCTCGAATGGTTCTGCTACCCCTGTTAAATCAGGGAAAATTAAACGTTAGTGCAAATTTCTTTTATATTGTTACCCTAAAACTAATGCAGTGACCCTAATAATTTACACTAGATATTTTGATTGTTTCAAAAGTGATAAATTACTTTTTGTAATACCTTAAGTATAATTAATATTAAAGTTCCATGTTTATTTCAAAGCATCACCTGTATCAAGCTCAGAGAAGACGGCGCCGGAGAGGCCGAAAAAGGCAAATCTGCGCCGTGCAGCCGCCGCTGTATATGAAAAGCTTTTGAGGCAGGCGGCCGAGGAAGACGATGAAAGTGACTCAAATGATGAGACTTTTGAAGGCGGCGAAGCTATGTCTTCTGATGAAGAAAATGTTAATGGAATGGAAGACTCTTCTATCGATGGTAAGCAAGTGTTATAGCTAGATGCACAATTAGACTAAAATAAAAATGAAACTCACACTATTCTATATCTATTTAAATCCTCAAGTGCCACACTTTATAGTCAATAAAACACTTAGGTGAAGCAGAAGAAGAAGACGATGAAGAAGATTATGAAGCAGAATCAAGTGATGAAGAGGGTGAAGAGGATCTTACAATGACAGAGGAGCCAGGAAATGATAGCGGTTGCACTGCAGTGGTAGCATTGCTACGAGGTAACTATAATTCATTAAAACTTTTACTCAATGTTGTTGAGGTATGAGGTATTGGTCTGAATCTTGAATACTTTCAAAAATATCTACAGGCTCAATAAATAATTTGTGTCCTATATTCTGTAAAAATATGATAACTTCTACTATTTTTATGCCCATATTGAAAACTACATTGCACTGAAATGGTAAGTGTAGTGCAGCAATTGAGTGTTGAAGGACAGATGAATTAATCACTCCCAGATGAACTGAACCTGTGCTTAGAGAGACAAGACGACACTTTTTCTCTGTCTATTCCAGTTCAATACCAAATTTGTGAAATTGTATGTGTTTTTATGTTATTTTTATAAATACGAAAGTACTATGCATTGAGTGTTAACTCAGAAATACGCTCCGATCTAAACTTGTTGACGCCTCTGAACATCGTATGTTCTGATGCGTAGAACACAATATCAGGTGCCAAACCCCAGTTTACAACCAAGCTCAATAGTTCAACAATTTTATATTGTTGACAATTATCTTGCAAATTCTTTGGCTCACAAGACAAATTTTATGTCATTTATTTGGAATAGATATATTTTACATTTTACAAAACATATCAAAATTCAAAAACCAAAACAATATTTGTTAATTAATTAAAATTTCATAATTTTATGAATCTGTTTAGATATAAAAAATAGAATCAGAAATTTAAATAAGCCTCAATATATAGTATTTACTTGATTGTATCTGCACGGACTTGCACTCACAGATAATTTCGCATTCGCTCATAAGTTTGAATACAACTATTCATGAATTATTGTTATACAGCAAAGAAAATTATATGTATGTATGTATATATGAAAGCGGCGATAGCCTAGTTGGGTGTGGAACGGTCTGCCAAGACGAATGTCCGCAGGTTCAAATCCCAAGGGCACGCACCTCTGACTTTTCTAAAAAATCATGTGTGTATTCTTTGTGAATTTATCGTTCGCTTTAACGGTGAAGGAAAACATCGTGAGGAAACCTGCACATCCGAGAAGTTCTCTATAGGAATTTCGAAGGTGTGTGAAGTCTACCAATCCGCACTAGGCCAGCGTGGTGGACTAAGGCCTAATCCCTCTCTGTAGTAGAGGAGGCCCGTGCTCAGCAGTGGGCAAGTATATAATACAGGGCTGATATTATTATTATGTATGTATACATATATCTATGTATGTATATGTTGTCTATAAATTATTTGTGTTAGCGCATATGTATATTTATGTAGTATATTCTACATATTATCGTATCTAATTTTTCATATTACTATTATTATTGCTATTATTATTATAATTTTTTTTTTATCTTTTTACGTACGCCCTAAACTGCCCTTTCGACTATTTTTATCATCTCCATCCAATGGTTGTCTGGTAGAGATCGCCTCGAGCGATAAGACCGCCATTTGTACCACCAATGTATTCTTTTCCACCGTCTGTATGCAAATTTGTCTTCTTTTTGTTTTCTTTTTACATTTTTGGTGTACAAAAAAGTTTTAAATAAATAAATAAAATTTAAAACATAAGTAAGTACTTACTGACTTAGAATTTTACTATTTGTTTTAGACAATGAATTGTATGTCGCGAATGCTGGGGATTCACGCTGTATTATCTGCAGAGAAGGAAAAGCCATTGATATGTCAATTGATCACAAGCCAGAAGATGCGCCAGAACTAGAGAGAATAACCAAAGCTGGTGGGAAAGTTTCCACTGACGGACGAATTAATGGTGGCCTTAATTTATCGCGGGCCATTGGCGATCATTCATACAAACAGAATAAAGAAATGGGTGCTAAAGAACAAATGATCACAGCATTCCCTGACGTAAAAACATTGACAATAGATCCAGATAAAGATCAGTTTATGGTGCTGGCTTGTGATGGTATATGGAACTTTATGTCTAGTCAAGATGTTTGCGACTTCATTCTACCCAGGTTGGCTGAAGGCAGGGAAAAGTTATCACAGATTTGCGAAGAGGTTGGTATTTATACTTTTGTTAGTTTTCATTCTTGTATGTAACATAATAATGATTATATATTTCTTGTACAGATGTTTGATCATTGTCTGGCACCAAGCACAATGGGTGATGGGACAGGTTGTGATAATATGACCGCAATAATCGTGCGATTTAAAGATGGAAAAATTGCTGAGGTTGGTCAAAATTCCAACAATGCGGAAGGCTCGAAAAAACGCGTGGCTGAAGAAGAGCCCAGTGAAGAAACACAACAAGAATGTAAAAGGCAAAAGTTTGATGATCCTCTTTCTAGTTCTGTAGTGACTTCCAGTGTTTAGACCTTTAATAAAAAGACAAAAGTGTTCAAACCACACAAATTATTGTGAAACATTTGGTGGAGATTTATAATTTGAATTATAAAATAGGCACACAATGGTTTCTACAATTTGGAAATTTATTTTTTGTTTCACTAAGTAATTTATTTTACGCATTGCTATTTTGGTTTATCACCCTCATATTTTGTATTTTAGTTGACATGTATTATATTTGCCAGTTTCCACTTCAAAAATAATGGATATACTAATTATTTAGATGATTAATTATGCATGCACATAGCTTCATTGGTGATGTCGATTACATATTATGTGATATGACGTGTAAGGAAATACTGTAGTTAAATATTATTAGTATATTTTCAATAGCAACAATTTGGGCCTTATAAATACGTTATGCGTCATTTTATAACATTAAGCATTTATTTACATTTAATTATAATGGTTTGTTGCTTTTGGAAATTTATTTTTTTAAACCTTTCTTCCTATCTTTAGAAATGTGTGACTGAATTTATCGCGATAATTTACAAGGACGAGGTGCGATTTATAAATTAGTGATTGTTTATTACATTATGACGAAGGACTGCGACGGTAAAATAGCCGAGCTGATAAATTGATGGTTATTTAAGCGGCTCATAGTGAGTATTCTCGATAAGGGAAGATTGCTGCTAATGATTAAATTCAGAACTGACTTGTTGACGATAGCCTTAGGTAATAAGCTGTAAGTGTAAGTTATAGTAATAAATGACTATAGTCTAGTTATGTTGAAACCCATTAGTTTACAGAATAAAAAATGCAAATACAAAATTCATTTGTATCACTCGTTTTGAAGTATATCATAACTAGATAGTAGGAATATGAAACTTCATTTTCAATATGTCGAAACATGTTACGTGCAGCACATTATACCTGTTAGTGCCCAGTTATATATTTGTGTACCTATTTATTGATTTTTATTGAAACCATCTTGAATACAAGGGTACTGTTACAAGTTATTATAGTTTTCTGTTTATAATTATAGAAAAAAAAGAAAATAGTTAATTTGTTCTTATTTAGAATCTAAAAATTGGTATCTAAATTATTAATCCACATGAAAATTCTCAAATAAATTGTTATGGTGTTTGGTACAGAAAATTATTATAATAATGACATTGGCATGTTCCTACAAAAAAAGTTATAAAATTTGGAGTCAAGGGAATCTAATGTATATTTCAATTATTTATGTGTTATTCTGTAGTAATAAGTAGTTATATTTTTGTAATCACAGGTATTGTAAAAAAATAAGATAATTTCACAATCATGATACATATTCCAAGTTTATTGTGATTTGTATAAACTTATTGCAAATGGACAAATATTGTGCAGGAAACCCCATACTTCTACTTTGCAGGTTCAGTATAAGAACTGTTCTCATTTCATGTGTGTTTCTAAGAAAATTACATTTTTACAGACTGTGCGATTGTTTTATTTCAGCATAATTTTATAAGTGTAGCGAACAATTAAAATGTTACAGCCAAATATGTTTTTTAACACTATCGCAATTGGGTTAAATATTCAATTGTTTCCATTTGTGTGGCTTCCAATATCTGCAGAGCGTCGTATTCACTGTCTAGTTGCTCCAGAATCATGGTTTTGTCTTGAATTTCAGCCTGTGAACGATTTCAAATTCAAATTTGCTATAAATTAGACATTAAGCGAGAAGTTGAGCAAGGGTTCTAGATGCTGATGTAACTTCAAGTGACTAGTTTGTCACTTGAAGTTACATCAGCATCGTCGTCCCTATTTAATAGAGTTCACTTATATAGGGACTGGATATCTTCAGAACTTAAGCAAAATCCATTCTGCACTAGGTGTGAAAATTGTGGCGATGATTCCATATTTGTACCAAGTGGGGGAAAAAGCAAGTGGAAGGAGAGATTTAGAGACCGAAGTACGAATAATTAACAACTCGTTTATTATTTGAATCATAGTACAGGTATTGTTCTGTTCTAGAAGCTATTAGAACACAACTTTGGCTTACTTCTACAACTGTAGATACTTAATCATAGCATTGTAAGGGAATATACATCATCGACGTACTTGTAATTTAGATTTTTCTGATTCTCTTTCTTTAGCTATAGACTTTAGAAGGTTCATAGATCCAATGGCAGCCATCTTTTTGGTCTCAACGTTGTCGCCGAGCTCTTTTAGAACTTGTAACAAATTCTCAATTATCTTCCCAAAATCCTGCACTTCTATAAAGTGAAGAAAAGTATAGCTGTAAACCAATCAACAAGCACCCTTATCCCCCCCGCCCTCCTCTTCCTCTACAAGATACACCCATGGCTACCTAGCCATTTCAATTAAAGTTAGACAAGGTAGGTACCTTATCCAACTTTAGTTTAAATACCACCTAATGCGGATAGGACAAAAACTTAAAAGCTAGATCAGATACAAGATTGTTTAGTTATGGAGCTTTTGTCTTAATTTTATCATTTGAGATTTCATAGATAGGTATTATTACTTTCATCTCAATGAAATCAACTTATCAGCATAATAGTGCCCTGATCAATGGTAAACATGGTTTTGGCTTACATAAAGACTTGAACACAATGTGGTAAGTAGGTTCTTCTCTATTCTTAACATGTTTTATTGAAATTACCCTAAATCCGGTTAAAAAATAATTACGAAATCATAGCCTTTTAATATGTAAACATACATTAATTTCCAGTTACACTAACTTGTTTCGTAATCCTTAGAGGATTCTTTTAAATCTTCCGTTTCCTTTAAAATTTTCGGTTCCAATACCCTAATTTTATTAATATCATCATAGAACAAATGGACTTTTTGCAACTCTTCTGCCATTTTATGCACCAAGTTTTCTTACTTTCAAACCTCTACTGAACCTGAAAACCCACAAAATAAATTAGGCACCTAATCTTCCTACTGACTGATATACTTATGTAGGTAATTAGTGTACTAAAATGAACTTCAAGCTTAAATCTGCTTACGAGAACTACGTAACATTGTTTCGTAATTAATACGCCTAATAATAAATAGGTACTAAATAGTAGATACCTAATAAGATTGTAAACGTATATTGTACCGCCTAATAATAATCTTTTTAGATATGTTTACGTTATGTGTAACCATTGACTACCATTCCCGGGCAACTTGTAAAGCACCAGAAATATTGCAGAAGTTGACTTCCGCAATCAATTTTTACCGTAACTACAGGGGAGTCGCATGTGTGTGCTTGTAAACGTATATGGATGTTCTTGTACAATACATTGCTGCCAGAACTTACCTGTCTAAACTAATCATTAGAGTTATATTTAAAAGATTAGGTATTGCTTGCGGCTTCGCCTTCATCAGAGGCCTGCATGGAAAGCCTTACCTACTACAATAGTCCTCAAATCATTATTTATTTATACCGACATCAGCACGATACCGGTACCAGCTATTTAAAGGAGTAAATTATTTATTTTTCTTGGGAGCAAGTTATCGGGATAAAAATTTGCCTAAGTGTTAATTTTATCTATTCAATTTTGTTCGCAATGCCGATTGTTATAAAATTCTTAGATAGATCTAAGAAGTAAACTAAAATCGTAAGTGAAAACACTGGTGGTAGTTGTCAATTTTATTTGTCTCTGGTTGGCATTGCGACATATTATATTATGACATTTGTGGATCAAAAAATTCTATATTCTGATTAGATAGCAAAAAATAAACTTTATGTTCTATGTAATAAGATTTATATTATTTAACGTGACATTACGTATTTATTTTTGTTTTGTGCAGATTTATATTATCGCTACACTGACAGCATTGAATAGTGATTTCATTGTTCTATTTAGTTTCTGCTGGTAACATGATTTTGTAGTTCGATTTTAAAGTTTATCCTTTAGAGGTCCATGTATCCGTAATGATGGAGGGTTTAGCGCACGACGAGGAAATTATTTGGTCATGCTGGGAGCAAAAATCCCCAAGGGATGTGGTCAGAGAGGCCGCAGCCAAGGGCACACACATAGCCTTAGCCACCAAATATTTAATGCATAAAAACTCTTGGAGTGAATCTACTGCAAAGGACTGGTTTGTGGCTGAAGTACGTAAAATTGATTTTCCAATACCTAGATATTAGAGAATAATATATTTTTACCACCTCATTTGACTACATAATCAAATATTTTACTAGAAAATTATAAGCTTGTATTAAGTTACCATCATACAAAAATTATAAAATCTCTCTGACTAACAAATTAAATAGCAAAATTAAAATGCAGTTTCTTCTTAATCTCTACTTAATGTAAGAGAACAATGGATGGATGGAATCATACCCTGATGGTTCACGTTTTATGGGTTGTAGATGGATAGTGTCATTATGAGTGCATCAAGGATCAGTGAGGTTGAATTGAGGTGTGAACAACATTCCAAGAAGTATATTAATATAGCTTTGTAATTTTTTATGTTTCTATACAATCATCATCATGATCACTTATAGAGAGTCCACTGAGGAACATAGGCCACCCACATAGATTGATAAATTTCTAAACAATATGCTATATTTATTATATTTGTTGTAGGTCAAAGCATGGACTGTTCAACTACTATTGCGGAAACAGATATTCAAAGTGCTGCATATTTTGGATAAAGTTAAAATTAATCCTGAGGAACATCTTATGACACTTGCAGAGGTGTCAGAATCAATTGAATACAGAGATTTTATAGTGGAACATTTAGAGAAGCTATTAAAAAATATGATTCCTGAAAATATCCCCAAATGGGAGGAGTTTCAAAGACATTGGAATCTGTTGAGATATCTTGAGAAATCATTTGAGACTGATGGCATATTTAAACAAAATAAAGTTTTTATTGTGGGTAAAGAGAGAGTTTATGTCACTGAGTCTGAGATTAAAGCACTGACAATAGAGAAAATTGCGAAATATCCACCACAGTGGAAGAGCAAGATATCGACAACATTATTTTTCAATTCATTTGGTAAGTGTATTTATGACATTTTTGTGCGTTAATAATTATTTGCAGGCCGCAAACCATGATGGTGCATCTGCAAAATATTTACTTTTAAGGAGACAAAAATCAACTAAGTTAATTCATTTTTATCTAAGTTAAATTATTTTTTCCTAACAAATAGTATACTTAGTATATTTTAGAACTGTCCTACAGTTAGTAAAACCGGAAAGTATAAAACAAACAGTTTTGTTTATACTACCTTATGGTTCAAAGATCACAATGCTAATATGTTATGTTGCAGAAGGTATGCTTTACATTGAGTAAATACATTACAAAACTAGACTAGACTGTAGTGATAAAATTATATTGATTTGATAGCCTAAATAAATAGTCATTAACATATGTTGTGTAAATACAAATACACTATGTATATTATGTTCTCACTAACCAATTATCAGTATGTATTTGTATTTAATATTGGACTTCAATCTTGAATGATGTGTGTAAAATGCATTGTATGTTTCACAATTGAAGAAAATACACACCTTTGTCCCCAAAGGCATAGGCAGACGTGCAACCAAAGCACACTTTTGGAGATGTGTGTTTCGTTTTATATTCCGAGAAGGGGCATGCCTATCGGCATATCGGGCACGGATTCCAATCTTTGGGCTGATACTGAACCAAAGAACTCAATATCACTTTGTCCGGCCTTGAATTCGAACCCAGGATCTTGAAGGAGCGTCGTACCGCGCGCATTATTTTATTTTGAATTTTTTATCGAAGCAAAAAGTATTTTATAATTATATTTTGTTAATTTGGGATCCAGAGGGGATTAACATCAGCCAGGGTCAGTTGGAAATGTATAGCATTGTTTCTGAAACTATTCTATCTTCAGCATATTGTATTACTCTTATTACAATATACCATATGAACATGTTTAAGTATTTTAACTACTCATGTTAAAAATGACCTGGTGGAATAATTGACTATCTCTTCCCATTTACAGAGTTTTCACTTTTGGATTTCTCCACTCCTCTTGAAATGTGGAATTATTTATTGGATCAAAACAAAGCAATGATTCTCGTTCGATGGATTAATGTTCAATCATCAGAAGTCGTGCGCGATATGAACGCTCGCTATAATTTTTTCAACAACGAGAGTTTCGTAAAAAGACTATTGAATGTCGACACAACAGGTTTCGATAATAAAGTTTTAGAAAACTTAGATGAAGTATTTCGTAAATGGTCTATCACAAACGAAATGGTTGACATCGTTGCTAAGAGTAATTGCTTTGCGTATACCAAAATGTGTATTTATGACACTCTGTGCTCCTATGGCATAGTCAATGAGGACGAACGCAATAATTTATATCAAATCATAGCAAGACTTGCTCGTACTCAAAATTTGAAACTCATTGATGATATTTTTACTGAATCATGTTCTACCATAAGCAAAGGTCATTTTTATGTGCAGTTGGCAAAGTATTGTGTCAAAAATAAACTCTATAAAGTGCTAACGATGTGCGTGGAGGGGAATATATTAGACACAGATTTATCGGAGGTCGAACAAGATGCGAAGGACTGTATTGAACTTTGGTTGTTGTTTAAAAGTATAGAGCAAACATCCGACAGACAGAGTCACGTGCTGCCTGTTTACAAAACTTGTCAACAAATAGCCAAGGACGACATCGATGATTACATTTCTTCCAATCCGCATTTAGTTCTCGGAATGATTTTGTTGGAGGATGCTACTAAATTGTTTGATATATTTTCTAAAGAGGACTTTTTGCAGTTTAAGGACTTTAAACTGCCAAATAAAAAATATAAAGATAAACTTACACACTTGTTTAACGTCTACAAAAAACATTCTAGCCAAATGCTTGAAACTAAAGATGTTAATGTTTATCAACTGTTATCGGGATATAGAGGGTTGGATGTTTCGAAAATATTTGAATTCCAATTAATTAATCAGAATACTCACAATCTGGTCAGTGATAAACCTGACAGGCGGAGCCTGGGTAGCCTGTTGTCCAACGACGTGGATGTAAAAGCAGCGTGTATCAAAGCATTGACACAGAGAGCCATGGAAATGCCAGATTTTGCAAATGAAAAGCTTATGAAACGATATGGGTATGTTGCTAAGCTAAATCATGTGTATTATCTAAAACAATATAGGCCTTGTAACGCAAGCCAGGCTTTTGTAGCACAACAATATCAGACCTATAATCGTCTTC
This sequence comes from Manduca sexta, assembly GCF_014839805.1. Taxonomy (NCBI): domain Eukaryota; kingdom Metazoa; phylum Arthropoda; class Insecta; order Lepidoptera; family Sphingidae; genus Manduca; species Manduca sexta. The sequence goes on from NC_051131.1 coordinate 5,710,891, forward strand.
AAGATAAAAGCATAAAGAGTGCTTGTTGCGAAGCCCACGCGTTAGCATTACAGAATTGGTACGATCCCGCAATGACGGCTTGTGCAGTGTCGTTCGTTGCTATGATCGGATGTAACCCGACAAGATGCCGGGTGCATATGTCCGCTGCGAAAATGATGAAAGATCACATGATGAACTATAAAGGCGTTACCGAGGAAAAGGCTAACAAGACTGTTAATGAATACATGTCTAAACTGATACAGAGCAATGATGATGCTGCTAAAGACATATTGCGGTATTTGGAAGAGATAACGACATGCAAGCTACGGGAGAAACAACGAGTTGATGGCAAAGTTGATATGGCCGTTGTTCTGTACGAATCTCAAGTTATGGTTAAATTTGCAATTCTACACAATTTGCCTCTACCCGAATCACAACTGAAAGTGTTTGTGAAAACTAACTCTTGGTTCAACTTTTTACTTTTCGGCGATGTATTCCGATATCCTCTTCCCCAAATGTTACAATTGTCGCAAGAGTTCGAGAGGCAGTCTTATGCGGAGCATTTGAAGCATATTATGCTGCACAGGAATACAGAAGAAGTTTCAGACAAGGACTACAAATCCAATGTTAGTAACGGCCAAAGACGACTATCAAGATTGAATTCAGTTGATGTTGTAAGTTTAAACTTTTATAAGGCTATTTATTGGGAGAATATATGTTTTTACATACGAGTCAATACTCGTGTCAAACACCAATGTGTTTCAGAGTCCAACACATGGTAATTCATTCGAGTTTCCATCGAGTGCGTACATGGGCCGAGAGTTATGGGAGGTGGCCGCGGCGTGTCATGGCCCTGAAGATCCACCCGCGGCGCTACTGCGAGCCGCTGACCTCTGTCGCGAACCGTTGCTTGTGCTCATCGCCAGTTGTTATGAGGTAGATAGTAGTTTTTTATTCAATGCAATATATTTATATTAAAAAAACAATAATATCGACGATCAATTAAAAGGCTCTCGCATGCGTTTTAAATTTTTGAGCCAGCGAAATAATGGAATAATAATATTAACAGAGACGAGAACGCGTTAGAATAGTATACATAATTTCCACTACATTGTTAAACATCATAATAGTATATAGATAATTTTGTTCTCCGAATAATCAACAAATACTTTTTTAGCCAAACGCAGTGGATGTGTTGTGGGTCCAGTGGATCTTAGCTTCATTAGGGCCGAGCACGCTCAGACAAAACGTGATGCAGTCGGTAATAGCGCAGCAGTACAAACCAGACGAGCAGTTCCAGAAAGTGGCAGAGCTCTGCTTGATGGAAGGATACGTGACTACACTGCACGAGTCCATGCTTATATTTATGCCGGTAAGTGTTATACAGATACTTTAGTGGTAACTTTCTTTTATGTTTAATAAGGTCAAGATGATGAGGTTTGTCGAACCCGTCTTATTCTTCTTGCAGCCACCATGACTTTGGCTATTAATATTTTGAAGAATTACTTAGAAAAGTTATTGAATTTTCTCATTGCAATAGAACAAATGACCGATAGGTGGATTACAAATATTAAAAGTAAATTTTTTTTTTTAGGAAAGTCCCCTAACACTCCTGTCTTCTTTCCTTCACCGCTGCATTCGCCAACATAATTTCGACTCTGAGAGCACTAAACTCTTAGCAAGTTTTTTGCAACACTGCCAAAGGAAATACAGCGTAGATGCCAATGGATTCCCATGGTATATGTCTAAAGAAGCTCTTCAAAGAGTGGCGGTTTCTTTAGTGAAGATTGCACTTGGAGAAAATTTCGATAGTGCGTATCATCAAAGGGAATTCTTACGGCTGTTATCGACTGTTGAATTTGAAAAAGGATTTATAGGTAATAGTTACTATGTTTTATCATATTAATTGTATATTGTAATACATTACTGACAAAATATGTATACATTTATAATCTAATAATATAATGAACTAGCTTTTGCCCGCGGCTCCGCCCGCGTTATAAAGTTTTTCGGGCTAAAGTTTTCCGTTATAAAAGTCACGCTATATATTTTCCCGGGAGCCTATGTTCTTCCCAGGGTCTCAAACTGTCTCCATACCAAATTTTATCCTAATGCGTTGGGTAGTTTTTGAGTTTAACACGTTCGGGCAGACCGATGCAGCGGGGGACTTTTTTTATGATATATTTTTGTAGAACTTTTTAAGAGGAACAATCCCGTCATACATTATTGTTGCATAACTTTAACCGTTTACGCAGCGCACGCAACAGAAGCTCTCAAAACTAATAAATTGACCCCGTTTTTGCATCATGTTTCATTACTGCTCCGCTCCTATTGGTCATAGCGTGACGATATATAACCTATAGCACTCCAGGAACAAAGGGCTATCCAACACAAAAATATTTTTTGCAGTTCGAACCGGTAGTTCCTGAGATTAGCGATTACTGCTCCGCTCCTATTGGGCATAGCGTGATGATATATATAGCCTATAGCATTCCAGGAACAAAGGGCTATCCAACACAAAAAGAATTATTCAGTTCAAACTCCTAGTTTCTGAGATTAGCCATTACTGCTCTGCTCCTATTGGTCATAGCGTGATGATATATAGCCTATAGCACTTCACGAACAAAGGGCTATCCAATACAAAATGAATTTTTTAGTTCGAACCGGTAGTTAATGAGATTAGCCATTACTGCTCTGCTCCTATTGGGTATAGCGTGATGATATATAGCCTATAGCACTCCACGAACAAAAGGCCATCCAACGCAAAAAGATTTTTTCAGTTTGGACCGGTAGTTCCTGATTTTAGCCATTACTGCTCCGCTCCTATTGGGTATAGCGTGATGATATATAGCCTATAGCACTCCACGAACAAAGGGCTATCCAACGCAAAAAGAATTTTTCAGTTCGGACCGGTAGTTCCTGAGATTAGGCATTACTGCTCCGCTCCTATTGGGTATAGCGTGATGATATATAGCCTATAGCACTCCACGAACATAGGACTATCCAACGCAAAAAGAATTTTTCAGTTTGGACCGGTAGTTCCTGAGATTAGCGCGTTCAAACAAACAAACAAACTCTTCAGCTTTATATGATAGTATAGATGTAACAATCTATTTTATTTTCTAGTGCCGTCGCCAAACTTTTTAAAAATTTACGAAATATTGCAAATATCGATGGAGACTTCATACGTGGTCATCGTTTCTAAGACGCTTCAAGACAATGCACGGGAGTATCTGGCAGAGTGTGTCGAAATATACACATCCACCCAAAACTATGACGTGGCTCTGAAGATAGCAAAACTAGCAGACATTCCAGCCAACGATATTTTAACTGCCGAGTGGACGCATAAATACGAAAACCTTCTTCTTAGAGATGACGTCGTGGGCGATAAGGATGTAACGCTGTTTTTAGCCCAATGCAGTGAAGCGTTCAAATCAGCAGCCGTGTCCTTCAAACACGCGACAGACTTTCTGATACAGTACGTCGGTAAAATAACGGATCCAGTTCAGAAGTTCTACTCCTACAAGGTGATAATGAGTTGGTTCGAAGACAACCTTGTCTACGGCAGCAATAGAGAAGACATCGAACACTTAATGTGGGACGCTTATTTCAAAGCGGATCCAAACAGCGTATTCCTGAGTAACTATCGCAGTATCTTGCATTACATCCTGAACGGACAGAAAGATGTTAATGTTCCAAGAGAAATGGCGTCAACGGACGCGAACAAACCGTTCACGATGATGTTGAATGAGATCGAGATGGAGTCAGATGTAGGGAATATCGAAAACGTTGTTCTATTGGAAGAACCTGACTCGATCGAGAGCTGGAGAAAAGTTGTGCATCAGCTACTTGAGTTGAAGTTGATTGTTGACGCGTTCCGTTTGTCGGCGTTGTTTAGGACTCCCCCTGAGTACAGATACTGGCCGCTGGCGTGCCCCGTTCAGATATTCAGAACGTGCCTAAAATTGGCTGAAGGCAGTTGCTCGCCGTACGAGCTTCCGCAAGAGTTAAGGCTTGTGATTGCCTCGCCTATATTGCAAAATAAACTTTCAGGTGAGTTTTATTGAGGTTATAAGTAAGGTTCTATCGAAACGGAGCATGACCTTTGTTTACCTAAACTCAACGTAACTTCTAGCTATTATTAATATGACGATTCAAAATGTACTTTTCGAGCAGCTAATGGCTGTTTTACGTGAGGCAATGTAGAGTCTTCCACAATCCCTATTAAAAATTCCATGCCTCCATTCATTGTTTACCTTATTATAGAAAATTATGTAATTTTTTTTGTGTTTAGTGTCCGGAGTGTCCGATGCCAGTTTCGAGGAGCTGGTGGTGATCCAGGAGAAGCAAGACAACGTGCCGGAGAGCTCTCACCTGGCGGCGCGCGAGGAGGCCGACCGGCTCTCCGCACTCGACGCGCTCGCCGTGAGGAGCGGGCTGGCGCTCGTGAAACAGGTGAGTGATTATTATGGTAGGTAATAAACTTACATCGATTTGTACTACGTATATAAGCCAAATAGTAACAATATTTCCGGCTTGATTGTTTACCCTATAAATTGATGTATGATATTGTAAATAAGAGTGACCGTCTTTTAGAGTTATATAAAAGTCAATATTTATTCGCTTAAGGTGGTAGCTCAAGGTCCATTTTCATACATTTTGTTTCGGCTTTAATCTGGGTAACTAAACAAGTATTGGCAAGTAAAGAATTTAAATTCACCTCTAGTTAGTGATTAGTTCTCGCAGTTGAAAGAAAAATGTAAAAATAATTAATAATCATGGATATTTCTGCCTTTAAAATTTCGTCATATTAAATTTTAAAGGCCGAAATATCCATGATTATTAATTATTTTACGTTTTTCTTCAACTGCGAGAACTAATCACTAACTAGACGTGAATTTAAATTCTTTACTTGCCAATACTTGTTTAGTTACCCAGATTAAAGCCGAAACAAAATGTATGAAAATGGACCTTGAGCTACCACCTTAAAGGTAACTTTAAGCTAAATTGTCAACTGAGGTCCCAGTATAGGATTTAACAAAAAAAAAACAATTCTATCTTTTGTTCATATTCAGATTCCTTTTGTTTTAGGTTGCCAGTTATTTCCGCATAGCGTTACAAATAGGGTGGGATTACGGCTCTGTATTGAAGTATCAGAATCGCGCCATAGACTTCATAAACTTTGTCAGCGGCCGAGCGAGGATGTCGCTCGCCAACCTCGTGTTTAAAACGTTCAACATACCGACAAAACAGGTAAAACAATAATATGTGTGACGTGGATATACATTATTCTACTTTAGTTGTTATCACTACATAGTATAAAACAAAGTCGCTTTCTCTGTCCCTATGTGTGCTTAAATCTTTAAAACTACGCCACGGATTTTGATGCGGTTTTTTTTAATAGATAGAGTGATTCAAGAAGAAGGTTTATATGTATAATAATAACATCCATTAAATAGTCAGCATTGCACCCGTGCAAAGCCGGGGCTGGTCGCTAGTCTAATATTTTTTTTTTCATTCGTAGATAGCCGAATACATCTGCTGTGAGATGGTTGCGGCAATCATATCGCCACATCTAGTGAAAACATCAACGTTCAGACAAAAGGAGCACTTCCAATACACACTATGGGGATATGCGTTAAATTCCGACATGGAAATGTTCCTCAACATGCGACCAGACGCCTGCAGCCAAGTTGGAAGACTGATCTTGGACCATCTGGTCGCATTCCAGAAGATATACAAAGTGAATGCGACGTTACGTCTTCCAGAAAACACGTTTGACGACAGCTGCCTTGATGTGGAAACACTAATTGATGAAGAGTATCAAAATGTTGAAGGTAGCGAAGTGGAATCAGTATTGACTGAAGAAGGCACGCTGATGTCGGCTGAAACTGAGTCTCTATACTCGGTATCGACAGTGTACACCGCGGGAAACAAATTGTCAAGGGATACGAGACGCAATTTGTTCGATGTTATTGCAAGGAATAACGTTCAAATTCGATATGAAGTCAAGTCGAATATAAGGAAGATTACTAAAGGCGCCAGGCTTTCCACAAAACAGGTATGGGGTTTTGTTTTTTTTAAATAACCAACTTTTGGCTTTAGATTGTAACCTAAACAGAAGTCGACTTTTGAAACAATTTTTTTTAGATTTATTATGGTTCGGTTAGAATAACAATCGATACCCTTAGAATTGTCTGTTCTTGCATGGTGGTGAAGTCTTGTTATTACAGCTTGCAAGATCCGTTTGCTTATTTTACAATTTGTATTGCTATTCGATTTTATTAAAAATATCATAATGCGGTGTTATTGTAAATAGTGTATAACGTAGTGTAACGGGGAATGGATAACGAATAACAAAGCGATGTCACTATATTTTTTTTGCGGGGAAAAAGGCGTTGTAGCTAACACCAAGAGGGGGGTTTATTTCGTCGGTCTCACGGTCCAATGTCTACGCACAAAAGTATAGCAACGTCAGAGCGAGGATTGGCCTAAGTCCCTAACACTTTGTACACCCTATAACGACATATCGCCCAAAACCCGCGGTCGCCGTTTGCAGCCCATACGAGACAGCTCCGGGCTAACTGACAGTAAGAGGAGTGCCATATAGAATATCAAATGACAAGAGATGGTAATCAGCTTGGAGACATAATGTCGGTGCGTGTGGGTGCGTGTCGCGGTGCAGGTGAACATCATCTGCATCGAGCTGCTGGTGGTGGCGCACGAGTGGTTCAGCAGCGCGTGCGACACGGAGGGCGTGGCGGTGTCGGTGCGCTCGGCGGCGGCGCTGGCGGCGCGCCTGCTGGCGGCGCGCTCGTGGCGCCTCATGGTGCGCCTGCTCACCGGCCTCGCGCGCTACCACGAGTGCGCATACATCTTCCAGGTTACTGTCACCTTATATTATAATTACTCGTTGACTGCAGCTCACGTAATAGTTGTGTTTTTGGGCGAAACGCGCGTAACACACACAATTGGTGTGTGCGTAATACATATCTAAGTCGGTCTCCGTCACTCACGTCGTGCAATCTGACGCCAGAGCGGGACAGCATATCCCACGCGTGATGCGCTACACTTTTGGATATTTAACGGTATTGACGCCGCAGTCAATGTATTAAATGATAAAGGTATTTTATTTGTGACAATCATTAAAATATCTATTATCTCATAGAACGGTAATGTACACTTACCCCATTATTCATAGAAGTTATTTATCTAAGGACGGAGCATTGTTGTGATAACAAGTCTGTTTCTCTGCTTTGTTTATCTGACAGTTTTCTGTTTGTTCACCTTTGTTTATTTTACAACTATATTCAAGTTGTATCTCAATATTAGCCAATCACAACGGCCCTATGTCTACGCACTGCGAAGCCTGCCATGCCGTCAGCATTGAGAAACAGACTTGTTATCACAGCAATGCTCCGTCCTTAGATAAATAACGTTTATGAATAAGGGGATTATTATTTAAAACACAATGAAACTAATACAAATTGTAATAAGTTATGAGTGACATTTTGTATATATAAATATTTAAATCTACCCTAAAATTCTTTAATAGGTATATATAATATCTTAATATGTCTAGGCTTTACGAGAAAATCACCAGTTCGAATATCTCCTCGGCCAATTTGACTACATGCTCGGCCAGCAACCGGACAAAATCGCAGAGTTCAAGCAGGGTCTACTGGACTTCCTCAAAACACACTGTCCAGGCGACACCGACACCTATATCATGGTCGCACTGCACTTCAACATGTATGCGGAAGCGGCCCATGTGAAAAAGAAACAAGCCATCAACCTGATTGAGGATTTGGAGAAAATGGCGCTCGATGCTGCTAGAGTAAGTTGTTTGACACGTATTTTATATTGATGTTGATTGCTATTCATTTTTACAAATGTCTCGAAAGTAAAGAAAATCATATTTAATGGGTTTTTAACTTTCCTCTTTTTTATTTTAATGTAAAAAGAATTATTGTAATCTTCTGAGCTGTCATTTTTAACATAAAGCCACACTTATCTGTTATAACTTAATTGTCATTCTGTCATATAATATAACCAGATCTATGTTAATTATTTTCTATTTTCTATAAGTAAAAGAAATAAATAATTGATAATAAAGAATAAAGAAATGAGTTTCCACGGCGATGGAGATCCGTAAAATGAGAGGCCGCGGATTCGATCGCCGTACCGAGACAATATCATTTAAATCAAATAATGATATATGTGGCAGTGCTGTGAAAACAAAGACCCAAATAATTTGTCATACAAGGCAAAAGGTCTTTTATTTTACTGTAGTACCAGGAATATGAGTATGTCCACAAGATATACACAAAAATTACCATAAAATATTGTGTAACTTCTAAACATCCCTAGCACATTTGTACATGAACGTACTTACTGAGCAAATCATGTACAGACATACGCGCCTATATAAACAAATTGACACGGTTATTACAGGCTACATCCAAGAAGCCGTTCAAACCACCCACATGGCTGCTGATCCACGACAGCCAGCCAACGAAAATACTGCTAGAGACAGCGCTGAACCACTGCACTGACGCGGCGGAGTTGTATTTGCAGGGCGGTTGTACCGGCTTTGCGGGAGAGATGGCAGCACTGGCGCAGCAAATTGCTTTACAGATGTCGCTTCTAAACGCATCGCCCACAAGGCTCATATTGAATCGCAGCACTGAGCAGATGTATAAACTCGTTAGTGAATATTTGAGGTGAGTGCATTATCGCTTGTACTGGTTAATTGTCGTTTGTTTGTTGTTGAATGATGGGAGATTGTTACCTATTACCAGTCGCCATGAGTGGTGGTTAATATGCGCTTATGCCGCACGCCTTGGATGCAGGAGGTGGTCGATGAAGGCCACTGTAGCCCCATAGGAAAGAGAGAGAAGAGCAAGAGACCGGCTGTGCGAACTCTGGGCTGATTAATTAAAAAAGTTGCGGGTTTAAATTAGATTGGTAAAGCGAGAAATCGACTATCCCGGAAAAAAATGGAAGAGGCTTTAACCTGAAGGGATCCATCTTTAATTAACTCATTAACCAATTATCTTACTCATCTAGATGTAAAATGTAAATAGAGAAGTATGTTGTTGGTTAACGAAACAAAAGATGTTTATTATTATGGCCGGTGCGCAGCCTGATGGAGGGCGTGGTGCTGCTGGCGGGGCGCGGTGGCGCGGCGTGGCGCGAGCTGGCCTACCGCCGCGCGCTCGCCAACGACCAGGCCTACCTGCGCGACATGGCGCTCTACCGACCCGACGTCGCGCACGACTTTCTCAACAGGTACATTATTCATATTTATTACCAGCTGACCCGACAGACATTGTCCCGTCTTAACTATGAATTTGCAGTGCGCATTCTGTCAATCGCTGACATATATTTCAAACAATTGACAGTTATATAAAATTAATATTTTCGTTAAGCTTTTCTTAAATTTTCTAATTTTCCGCGCAATTTTTTGAATTTTTTTATTCATAAGAACCTTCTGACAATAACAAACACAACAAAAAGAAATTTAGTGAAATCGGTTCAGCCTTTCACGCGTGATGGCGTGACCAAGGGAAATAGGGATTCATTTTTATATATATAGATAATTCAATTAGAAAAATAACTCACATGGTTTACCAAATATTATGTGTACACACGGTAGAAGCTGAAATAGTTTCAGACTGGTCAATGTGAATGCTGATAAAACTACAAGTTAACTATATTTGTTTATAGATATAAGACGGAGAGAAACAAAACGCCCGTGTCTCAAGCCGCGATGACTGAACTGCGTAATCTGTGCAGATGATATAAGATTAAAATTTAATTTTAAGGCAATGTGTAATACTCGTATATTGCATGTGTGACGTCCCTGCCAAAACACATTCCGCAGGATTGATGTGAGATTTCGTTGCAATATTATTATAAGCCAAATATGTAATAATTCGCTATCTAAGTGTATTATTCAATCGAAATTATTTTAAATTATACTTTTTTTTTTATATTCTGTGATATATGTAGACTTGACTGATGAATTTAACTGTATTTTTATATCATGTTTAATTATTAATAAAGTGATTCCAGTTATATTTATGTGTTTAGTTTTGTGTTAATTATAATAGCTGAAACAAAACAGCAGCGAGGAAGTTTCTGTACAGAATGAGTCGACTGCTTCACGTTGTTATGTCGTAAAACAATTAAATAAAAATAAATATTTAAATTCGGTACCCAATGTCTCAAATTAATATATATTTTTATGTAATAGTTAGTTTAACCGTTACAGTTAGAATATCAAGGGGCCATCCATGAATAACGTCGCTCGTTACGAGGGGGGGGGGGAGGGGAGTCAACGAAGTGTGACATTATGTGACATGGGGGCGTGTGTCATAAGTTTAGAGACGTCACATGGTATGACACAGAACAGAACATGGTAAAACACAGAACAAAAAATTCTACCTTTAGCTATACATATAAGGTATGTGTAAAAGTGCAAAACATGTGATGTCATGTCCCGCAAATGTGACCACGTGTGACAAGGACACAAGATGGGTTAAGGATCATAAAATTAGTGTGACGTAATTTATGGATGGCCCCCAAACAGTATTAGCACAGCTATAGAATACACCCGGTACTTCTAATTTTTAGTAAGATAAATAAAACAGATAGTTTTCTTAAAATATGTTTTAATATAAATAAACACAAACCCAACACAAGACATTGGCTATATCCTAAAACGTAAGAAGAAAGAGTTTACAAAGCCCTAATTTAGGGTACAAGTGAAAAGAACCTCAGTCCTTCTAATACTTGAACATACACGCGATTTATATCCTCTGCAATAATATAAAAAATATAAATAAATAAAATTCGCAATTTATAAACCCGATAACAACATTGAACGAGAAAACAACGTTATATACAAATTTATATAAGGAATATATATTAAATCTAATAGTAACAGCATTATTATATGAGATTTCTATCCAACATTAAAAATACAAGGTATATGCATGTATAAAAAAATTATAATCTTAGCTACAGTTCTAAATAAAAACAATAGGCAAGATCTTTGAACACTTGCACGTGCTGGTCATATTTAAATCATTTTTGATTTCAGTATTATTGTGAACGTTTGCAACACAGCCATAAGCTAATAATAATAATGTTGCCAACTATTTCATAATATTAAAATATTAAGTCCAGTTAAATGTTGCGAGTTATCTTTGTCATTAATTGATCAGTTTTATTTTGTATCTGTTAGCCAAGCTTTTAATTGAAGAAAAATAAAATGAGCAATTTCTACCTTTAACGAGAGATCAGTAATGCAGACAAGGAGGTGCAAGTGTCCACAGCGAAGTGTGCAGCTTATATATTTAATTAGACGACGAAGGCACCATACACCAACACATCGGCAAGGGACTGAGGATTATAGATACAAACTGGAATGTAAATTATTAGAAATAAATGCTTTTATTTACAATAAAACCTTCAGAATCGTCAACTATTTAATTTGACTGTTACTATACTTTGTTCCCGAAGTTTAGGTACGTCAGGTAATAAATTGTTGTTAATTAATTACTGAATAATTGGGTCCCTACTTAAAGTTACATTTTACTACACATTACATCACCTAATTACAATTTTGACACATGTAGATTCATATAGGAAATTATATTGAGGCGATACAACCAATAGTACCTACCTACTAATTATATTTGTGTTACTTTAAAATCTATTTTGATGTAGGTTTTAAATATAATTTCATACTTTTATAAACCATGTATTGATTAGTTAATTTGTTCAAGGAAACTCCCTTTAGCTCACCAAAGCGAGCATAGACAATATAGACACCACAAAATCTATATTTATGGAATGCCAACCCAAATTTGCAAAAAAACAATACTTAATAAAGTCTGTACGACATTGAATATGTACATAGTTTGATCGTATTTATAAAAGCGCAGATGTAAATGCTACAAATCTACATACAATATCAAATGTTACTGATTGGTGTAATAAGTATAGTCAATAATATATATTTCTCTATGTATGTACTTACAATGTAGTATTATGCTGTTTTATTACATAATTGACTCCGGTAACACTACTCTATTATCTAATTATTGTACTTAGTGGTAGCTTCGCAAGTCTTACTCAACATAGTGATATATAGAAACGTAATTTTGAGGTTAATATCATAGTTTATTTCTTCATATAATTATGGAGTCAAGTCATAGTATTACGTAGCCAATATCATATCAATAATAATAAAGTCTGGAGATCTAAAGTCAAAACGATTTTAATTGCTTTTCATTTTGAGCAACGCAACGTCATAATTTCAAACAACGCCATCTATGAAGCGATCACAAAACAACAAACAGGTTAAAATAACGTTTATAACGTTGATATGTAACGGGACGAGGTAAAGTTCCCAAAGTTTCTCTGAAACTTAAACAAAATTCTTACTTGTATTTTATTTACATAAGACAAAACCTTAATTTTATCGACATACACCTGTCTCCTCACAGACATTTCACTTACTCATTATAATATTTTCATTCTATAACATCATCACAGTCTTCTCACATTACTTAAACTAAATCATTAACCGCATACACTGATTTTCCAACATAAGATCTATACGAAATGCTGTCAATCATGCTAGTAATTATATACAATCAGATTACTATATTTTATGAGTCATGTTTACTGAGTGGTGTAGGAACAAACAGAACATGTCATGAAAAAGCTCAGTAGACCCAAAGTCAACTATTAAAAATATAAAATAAAAAAAATACGTCTACGTACAATGACCTCCTTAGAATATGAAAAAAACGACACGAGAGTTCGTGACGTTTCATTGTGATTGGTCGAGAGGCTAACATGTGACACGCGCGTCGGCCTTTTAACCAATCATAATTAAGCGACATGGGCATTCGTGTCGTGTTTGCTATCGCACATTCTATGGGGGCTGTAGTCTACAGGGCGCGGGACATGCGTCTTTTAGACGTTTATACAATATCATTAGTTACGAATGTTTGGTTCTGGCGAGCCTCGAGTGATAGGCGATAATCGCAAACTAATTGCGACTATTTGGCAGAGCAAATAAAGTTAAAAATCGCGTAACGTCACCTATATGGTGTGCGTGACGCGATATGTGTGCCTCTCTTCTAGCACCGTCTGTATGGTGCGGTGTACGTTCTCTGGCAAGTGGTCGAGCAACATCCGCGGCATCACCTGCAGCTCCATGAAGTCCTCCGGACACGCCCAACGCATTTCATACGTCGGTTCTTGCGTGCGCACTTTTCTGTAAAAAGTAAAATACATTATTTATTTTCATTTTTTCTTTATGTTACTTTATTTCATCCTAGATTATTAAATTTGTGCGGATATAATTTGAAAATAATTGATTTTACCTTTCCTCATCCCCCTCATTACTGATCAGACATGGTAGAAAAAAGTTTAAATGAATAGAATGTAAACACAGTATTTATAATTCATTTTGACATAACATCAAGCGAAATGTTTAAAGTACGTAATCATAATTTGTAGAAAAAAAGATAGATATCTTACTTTTCAATACCCATGCGCTTGCGACGAACTATGTGGAGAATTCGGCCCGCAGTGAAAAGTCTGGCTGACGAGAACCGCCGCACGAAAATGTCGCGCGACACTAGCGCCGCCTCCTGGAAAAGCGTTGATGGAAACTATTTGAAATGGGAATTAACATAAGCCTTAAAAAAGTTATTCATGCTTACATACACATAGAGGACATATAACAAGAGAATATGATCATTGTCAGAAAGGAAAATAAGTACTATCTTATGTATTGGTAGGTTACCTCAACTCGGTAGGTTATTTCAATGTAATAAAAAATAGATATTATGTCACTAAAATATCATTGACTATGGATATTAAATAATCTTATTAGAATTTACTTGCTTATTCTTGAAATATTGAAAAAAATAAATTAATTCATATTTTTTAGCTAATGATTTTATCTGTTCATTTCAACTCTTAGCACTATGTTTAATTATTGAATACCATTAAAAGCATGATTATGTACAAAGGCATCACGATATAAAAATTATATGCAAAATATAATATCACAAAACAGTCACAAAAACAAAAAAAAATCAAATATAAACTTAAAATAAACATTGTCACAACCATTTAGGTTCAATAGTCACTTAATATTCAAGTCAGGTTATCCAGGGTTCTGCCATAATACCGAGTAAAAGAGAAAACCTTTCAAATGTTTATTTTTGTATTGTATGCACGTAAAGTAGGTAGTGTACTTAAATAATAATACCAGCCCTGTATTATATACTGTCCCACTGCAGGTCCCGGCCTTCCTCTACTAATAAGAGGGTTAAGGCCTCAGTTCACCACAATGCACACATGATTTAATTACTTATAAGACTTGTTGTTCGATTTAAATTATGTCTATTCAATATTTTAATTTTTTATTGAATCATAAAAAATTTGCACTACTATTAAATCTACACTTACGTAATATTCACTTCAAATTGGCTGTGCGGTTCTAGAAATTAATATATCTGAACTTTTGTGCATGTTAGTTATAACTATCTATATTAGATCTGAAATTTATGTATTTCCCAAGATTGGGAAACTATCGAAGCGTATGTCTAAATAGGATGTTAAATAACGGATCTATTTTACTAACTATTCAAATCAGCCTACTTGAATTGGATATTAGACCTTCAAAAATCAGACTGCAAAAAAAAATAATGAACAGAACTTACTGGCAGGCGGTTAAATGATGAAAAACAAAAGCGTATTTGCCAAGCTGTAGCGGTGATGGACACACGACACCTATAATATTAAATGGTGAACTGACAGCACTCACGGTGGAGACGCTCTGCACGAGGAGCGCGTCCGTGGAGTCGTCCGAGTGGTTCGCCTCGAGGTCCTCGGGCCGCCGCCATGTTGATTCCAGATCTCTCGCTGGTACACCGAACAGCGCGTACCCGAACCCGTTCAGCATTATTCGATACTGTGACAACGATATTGTTCTTTTCCATACAGTCGTTTAAAATAAAGTCAATTGTATGCAGTAGATATTCAAATGTATAAAAATAATGTAGGTAGTTAATTCTTAAACCTCCATAGTCGTTTTATATATCTTTTTATTCTTATTAACATATTCCTGCTCTTTTAGCAGTGTATGGGCGTCGGCGCAACACAACTGTTTTATGTATCATGATGCAGCAAACGTTTCGACCGATCTTTTAGCTTGTAATGAACCTCACGTGAAACAACAATAGATAAAAACAACGATACAAGCGCAGCTTTGTTTGGGTGCCACTAGCAAATACTGTATGCCTCCTAAATTTGTATTTGATATTGATAAAAAATAAAATAACAGTTTAAAAAAGGAAGTTATTGCCTTACGTGCGAATTTAACCTAAACTTATTCATTGAGTGATCCAAACTTATTTTATTTATGGATTAATAAAAACCTTCTCACCTTTGGTAACTTAGTAGCGTGTATGGTCTGTATGATCTTGGTCCTAAGGTTCTCGATGCTGTGCACGCTGAGCCTCATCACGAGGTCGTCTCCCACGCCCACCGTCATCACAAAGCTCTCCGTGAACCGCGCCGCTTCACGACTAATTAGGCCCGCTTGAAATTAATGGAATAATATATTATTTCATATTTTTGTGACAATTTATTTTGGGAAACCTCGCCAAAAAGTTTCATTGTATTATAAAATTTTGGGTAAGAAAGAACTAAATGTACCAATTAATAAGTACAGTCAACAACAAAAATACGGAAAATAAACAAAATTTCTAATTCTACGATATGTATATTGTAATACTTTTCTTTAATTCTACTTCAATACAAAGTTCTTTTTAGAGTGAATAAATAAATTATTAATTTTCTAATGACTTGGTATATACAAATTTTTCTCAAAGTGATCTCGTTTATAGTTCAACTTAAAGCTCACATTTATGTTTAATTCTGTATAATTAATTATAGTGTACATTGTACCTATTGAACATATTCTGTAAGTATAATAATTTACACTGCAAAACATATTTATAACAACTCATATACTTACTTATTGATAAAATAACAAATTCCCTTACCTGGTGTTGAAAACGCGAACACCTTCAGATGTGGGTACTTCGGCCTTAACTTTAAAGCAACTAATACTGCAACACCGGCCCCTAAACTGTGACCTAAAAACAAATTTCTAATGTACCTAATGATTTCTTATGTTTACGCGAATGTTAGACGTTAAAATTAAACTATTTTTCGGATCTTATCGCGGTTTTAATATTTTAATTATCTGCCGACGTTTCGAGGACTGCAACCTTCGTGTTCCACCCGAGACCGATAAAATCCGAAAAATATTTTAATTTTAACGTCCTAGTGTACCTTTTTATTTCTTATAACGCACAACGTGATTTATTTCTCGAAAATTCTAATTATAGATTCGTACACGAAGTTAATGATAGATAATGATAGTACCTATCAGTTTTTCTGTCTAGTTTTTATTAACATACTTAGTTTCATTTGTAATCGACATAAACAAATGACGGTTATTTGTAAAAACTTGAAGTTGTAAATTACTATGTAAGTATTGCTTTAAAAAAGATTACCTTTGTCTATAAAATTGTCTTTTCTAGCGCTCGGTAATAATTATTTTCTTTGTCTTACATAATCAGCTATCAGAAAAAAAAACTTTTGTGTGATTTTTTTTAACTTGAAATATCTATTACGTGTATTATGAGTATTTTGGGTACTCCTTATATTTATTTAGATCTAGGGATAGGTCTAATATTTAGCAAACATCATTTGTACTATTGGATTATATAAATGCTAAGCTAGAATCTGGGTAACTTACCAGTGAGAATGAGGTCATAGTGAGGAAACTGCTGGAATGCTCGATCAAGTACTGGCAACAATCGCCTGAGCATCTTTGCCGCGCCCATAGCCATACCTTTATGGGCCGCTGTGTCTTCTGGTAACCCTGTATAAAAAATAATTGTCTGTAAAGTTTCTAATGGCGTCTTACTTTGTTTATGCATTTCTTTCTTGCTCCACGAAATGCATACTAGCTCTATGTCCATTGTATTGTGATACTGGGTTTTGTTTCACACATTAATGGTCGGAGGCCCTAATTTGTCTTTTTGCAATTAAGGGCGTTCTAATTGAAGATCAGTTTAATATATATTATGATTTAAATATTACGGGGTAAATTCCTCTTTTTGCAATTACGTGCAATCTATTCGAACGACAGTTTTGATAGCCGTATAGGTAAAACAGTCAAATATCCAGTCCTACCCTAGTCCTTCCATTACAACGTCCGTAGTTGCAAAAAGACGTATATTCCCCCGCA
Source organism: Manduca sexta (assembly GCF_014839805.1). NCBI lineage: Eukaryota > Metazoa > Arthropoda > Insecta > Lepidoptera > Sphingidae > Manduca > Manduca sexta. Next base: position 5,728,229 of record NC_051131.1, read on the forward strand.
GATGGAATAGGGCCCTCTGACTATAGCTGTATAGGTATTTTTTTACTGTTATCTCGTCTATTAATGATATTTTTGGTTTGAAACCTCCGTAATTGCAAGAAGATGAAATCGCCCCCGTAGACGAAATAGAGTCGGAATATAATACTCATTAATGGTAAGTATACTACAACAAATAAATATAGGTATTTTATTTTCTTTTTAATAGCAATGATTTCCAAGTCACATTTTAAAATTATGTGTACAATTTTTTCTCGATATATGTGATTACTGATTACGAACATTACCTAATAACCTCGATCGATGAACGTAAACTACGATAACTTAATAGGTACCTAATTTGAATGGCCGCGACATCCAACAATATATTTTCAGGTACTCTTGTAATTAGTATTATGCTATTGTTACGAAACTTGCCAATTTCGTATGCCAGTTAGTTTATTATATATTGTACATTGTGGAGGAATGTTAGCTCGGTTCGTTAATATTTCACGGTTGATTGTTCCAAGCTCGGTCGATGAAATCGCGCGCACACACTTCACATTATATCGTAAATTGTAAGTGGAATTCATAATTACTTATGTAAATGTATAATGTCTAGCCTTCAATTAATTAACACTAGACTTTAAGGATATTTATTTAGTTTTTTACTTCTTTGTTCGCATACAGGAAATTCGGAATAATATTATACTAGTTTTGTTTTTTTCCCACCGAAGAGCATAAATGTTTTAGAATCGTTTATGAAATATGTTTTTAATGAAATGCAAAGATGTATTACCATCGGCCTCAAATCTCTCCGAGCCCGCTGTGAAGTCCGTGAAGATATCCCTCAGCGAGATGGATCCTCGAATTGCCACCACGATGCTCTCTCGTTCGTGGTCGGCAATCACGCAGAATGGTAACTGTTTGATAAAGAAATTAATTATAATTTCATACCTGTTTCTCGGATTTATTAGATATAACCAAGACGAAACAAAAAAGCGGAGACTAAAAAATTATATTTGATTTGGTATATATATCTATGAAACGATATTTTAGTCGCACAATAATTTAAGCATAACACCGTTGAGTAAATCGATATTGACAAAAAAATATTGTTCACCGTCTAGATTAATGGACTTAATGGCTCCACACATATTGTAATTAAACCAGATGATAATTATTCAAATTGACGATGATTGTGTTTTGCAGAAAAAATAAATCATTGAAGATTTTTTTAGTATAATTAAACAAGGAAACATTTTTCTTTCGGTAAAAAATAACAAATTGTTACAAATGTTATTATTAGAATAATTAACACGGCACTAAACCGTTCTGAGAGGATTGCTAGCGTACACATGCACTACAAAGTCTTATTTCCGGCAAAAATATTTTTCACACATGCTAAAAATAGGATATTCTTCCCATAATATCTTTTAAGGATTATAAATATAATACAAATTATTCAATGGAATAGTTGACGCCATGATGAGCTTACCTCGAAAACCCGGTTATTGAAAGAGGCAAAGACGATGTCATCTGCAGATAGCTTAGACATATATTTCACGCCGGCAAAGTTGCACATGCAACAGTTATCGTCGGTCACTATTGAGTTTTTCGGTCTGTTGAGAAACAAATTAAATAAAACGTTAGAGTAACAACATTATCCTCAGTAATGCTGCAGCCTGCAATACATTCGATATGGATCCTCTTAACAAAGTATCCGTATATGCAGATTTTATACAATATTACTTGACTTATTTATTACTGACGCATTTTTATTTATAGAGTGATGAACACGAACGTATACAAACAACGTTGCTACGTCGTATGATACATATAAAATAACATCGCAACGATCAGGTATTGCTTAAATAAGAATTGTTAAGTTAATCGGAGAATAGTGTGGAAAACCCGCTTGCAATTAAAGAAAAATGTGGGAACGTATCCAAATTTTTTGTTCCAAAAACGAAACATTTTGTTGACGTTATTCAACCTGTTGATACTAGGCGAACATAAAACAATGGAAGACTCGTCGATTGTTTCATCACACTGCGCTATTGGCGCCGCGCACACGCTATAACAACTGACAGTTTCATAGTTGTCTATTATTTCTCGGCAACAAATTGACAACGTCGATGCATGCGGCAAGACACCAAAAATCACACGCTTTAAGCTTAAGCTGATATATATTGATCTCGTTTTATACTTGATAGATTGAAAACGCGTGTAAGGATGTTCCGCTTTATACAGGAAATGCACGAGTGATTTAAATCATAGCTTAGGTGTACACGTGGAGACTATCTTCATGTGCTACGTTTAAAAAAGTAACATTTTCCGATATAAAATGAACGGTTTTTTTATAGACAAACAAATCACACGTATTCCGAGGTCCGAGTGTTCTCTTCGTTTCAACTTTAATGAAAATGGATCAACCTGCGAGCCGCTATCCGACACGTGGCGCAGTGCGTAAATCTATGAGAATTTGGTGATTTGCAATATTGACCATACTTCGAACGACGCTGAATAGGAAACAATAAACATAAACGTCTTAGTTCCACGTATTAAAACTTGTAAGTTAATTAGTTCTATTTACTCGATGCGTCGCATAAGTTTTGTTTTCGTTGAATGTATATGAAGAAAAAAGCACAAATTAGTCTAACTCACCGACAGCAGCAACAAGTAAGATGTCTCGCCAACTTGCAAAATCCTGTGAAGCAATGACGATACAACACGTAAGGCCATCCGTATGCTGCTATCGACAGTCTTAGATAATGCAGGGCATCCTCCAAGTTCATCCATGGTGGGGTCTCTGAGAATATTTTGTTGTAGTCCGTGGTGTAGATAGGCTCTTCATCGTTAAGCATTTGTATTCGCCGCATTTCTCTAGTCTCGCGTTTTTGTCGAACTCTTAGCAGAACGCATCCTGCTACTACGTCTGAGGGTACTAAGTCTGTAGATCTAAATAAAGCGCTGAGTAAAGCTGTAAGAGAAGTATAAGGTATAATAAAATAATAAACTACTACGCATATTTAGGGATCAAATAAACATTTTGTCTCAATGCAGAAATTGCAACTTCTTAAGACTACACTACGGAAGCTGTTTATGTCAAATAAATGCGTTTTTTGGTTTTACCTGCCACCTGTTGAAAAGCTTCCTTTCCATGCTCGTCTCGTTTTAACCAGCAGAAAGCCCATCGGAACCTCCTCGACCAAAGGCCAGTGACCTTCCTGTGATGTCGCACTTGGTTTGGCGTGTCTTGCATATCGCCGTAGTTCACGGAACCCAGGGGGTCGAATACCATAAATAGACCGAATATTGTAAGGCCTAACTGTACCCAGTTGAATAATACTATACCTGTGGAAAAAGATGCATTATTACACATTGGTTTTAAAAGCGTATTATTGATACCGAGTAAGCGTCTAATACATCATTATACAATATACATATTGCACAAATAATGGCATTTTTATTTCAGTTGGTAAAGTTCGTAGCACGCGAAAAATAAATCAACATGCAGCTAGCATTCAATCCGTAGATTCGCTGAGCGGTGGGAGCATGTACTACGTGCCTAGGAGGCTAGGGAGGGCAGCTGCCACCCCTGAAATTTGTATGCACAGTTATTTTGTATTTATTCGTGTAGAATTATAGGGATTATCTAGATATAAGATATTCCTGATTCGGCTCGACTTGGGTAAAAGCCAGGTACACCTAGGGCTAGAAAGTAACCCTCTTATTCATGGACGTTATTTATCTAAGGACGGAGCATTGCTGTGATAACAAGTTTATTTCTCAGCTTTGTTTATCTGACAGCTTAGTGTTTGTTCAGGTTTGTTTATCTGACAGTCAACCAGATTCAAGTTGTATCTCAATATTAGCCAATCACAACGGCCCTATGTCTACGCACTGCGAAGGCTGCCATGCCGTCAGCACTGAGAAACAGATTTATTATCACAGCAAATATAGAGCTTAGATAAATAACGTCTATGAATAAGGGGGTAAGAGTATAAATGAAATACTTACTTTGTATAACTATACTAGGGAACTTGTCTTCGACTGAACACTGTATGACTTCGGAGAACATCCACATAGTGCCCATCACGTTCAGCGTCGTCTCCGGCACCACCAACAACACTCTGTGAAATCGTACGTCATTTAAAAACATAATTATGGTTATTGCTATGTTATATAATATTGTTGTAATATTACGTAGCGTATATCTATGAAAACTTCATTTTTTGTTGTATAACATATTTAGTTTATTATGTAGAGGTACGTAATTATTAAAAAGTTAAGTCATTTAAATGTTAAGGTAAATAATTCGTATTAATTATGCGATAACTTGTGAATACAATAAAAATGAAAAATAATTATCATAGTCATAAAATTATATTGTATTGTATACGTAATTGCGTAGATTTCAAATATTTTTATGGCACGCTATACTGGGCAAGGTACTAAAGTAATAAAATTAATTAACAAAAACTAAACAGACCCGTTTACAGTAATAACTTTGGTACTAATTAATTTGGATAAGGTAAGGGTGTGATAATGAACATTTTGCAGCAAATGGTCCATTTCAAACAGACATTATTATAAAAATTTTTATTGTACCATATAAATAATAAACTTCCAGTAAAGAGCATACAGGTAGAGACGCTAGTAAAATAATAAAATATCTATATATTATTGCAGTACATAGATATCACCACTTATTTTAAATTTCTATTTATATTTAATGATTTTTAATTTATATTTGATATTTTATAATATTGTAATTTTACAATTTTACCAATAACGATCCGCGATATTAAAAATATCACTATTTTCGCAACAGTTTAAACTAATTACGTAATAAAACATATTCACAAAGTCGTTTGAAGTTATAGGTAATTAACGCCTTCCGTGAAACGTGTAGGCTGTAGGTACAACACTTACATTAATAATACATTCAGTTGTGGCCATTTGTCACGACGTGTGAGGGCTTCAACAATGAATTATTAGCACATGATTGCATTAAATGGCTAGTAACCGAGATTGTGTTGCGATCGCGAGTAGTTTATTAATGTCTTAGATATTAATATATGACCACATTTCCGTAGTATACAAACTAAACACCCTGTGATTACTAATATTAATATATCAACAAATATAATAGACTTGTTTTTATTATCGTGCAGTGGTTGCATGCTAATCTGGAGTCCACAGAATTTTATATTATGTATACACCTAAAATATCGTCTCTGTACATATATATAAATAATCTGAACATTTATAGATCTATGTGAATGTAATGGTTACTCTATACAGAAGTAGGTCGAGTATATAATACGAGTAAACGAAAATGTCTGGTACGATTCTTTTATGTCTATTAAATTAGTAACCGGCTATTAAATTTTACTCATTGGACAAGGTTACGCGGTTAAGGGTCAGCACAGACGTGGCGGAAATACGCTCGAGCATGTGCGTGCTGCTACTTATCATAATTGTTTTAAAAGTTCTAGTATAATTTAAAAATTAAAAATATAAATGTCTTATGTCAAGCCATTTAAAACAAGCGTTTAATGTTAAAAAAAAAACATTCTCTGAATTATCCGTATTTTCATTTGAAAAATGGTGTGATTAAATTTAAGTAAGTTTATATTATAGAATGCAACATACAATAACAATTACTTATTTTTAGATCTTAAAAATAGAATGCTATTCTACATAGTATAATAACTTATTTTGCCAGCCCTCAACGTAGGTACAACAGTGAAAACATTTGTTGCAGGATAATACTTATAACCATATTAAAATTGCATTTGCAATTGATTATGCCCGCGATTCCGACAATTTTTGTCTGCCCTTCAGCCCCTTCATAATAAAAGCTAGGACAAGGTCGGTATTAAGTATATTTTAGGTAAGTTATGTTATTTTTATGTCATCATTTATTCCAATTATGTTATTGGCAAAGACACGGATGAAATTGTGTAGCCATTTTTAATAAGAAAGAGATAATTTCCATTCATGTTTACATGTACAAATCTTACCCCAGGATTAAAGATTTTGTTATAATTTACACAATTACTAAATGGAACTTTAATGAATAAATATAAATTTATGCAATGTCGGACACCTAAAGCCACATTTATGCGAGTATATTGAGTATTTAGTCGGCAGGTATGCGCTATACTGTTCTTCCTGCTATTATGGATAAAGTTTCAGGTAAAACCAACTAGCTTTTGCTCACGATTTTGTCCACGTGATAATTTTTCTCAGAATAAAAGTACCACTGTCCAGTTTTCCGGTAAAAAGTCACGAATGTAAATCGAGGAATTCTTCTATGATCTATGTTGTGCCAAATGTCATTGAAAATCATTCAATGGACTATGCCTTAACTTCTAATAAAATCTTTAAACCTATTAACATCTTCATACTTTCACGTTTATTCTAGTAGTAACGTGCAGAATTAGTCATTAAGTATGGTTTTACTAGATCATTTTTATGATCATCTACACCGCTAAATGAATTTTACCTTTACAGAAACATATAACCAGAGAGCATCGAATGATGTATTATTATTAAAATTGCAAAATTTCAATGTTACCAGCCGATTTCACGTTGCTGTAGTAATTTATATTTTAATATTATTATTCTGAATAGTCTTCATTCATTCATTCATTATTCAATGTTTACAAAATGTATGTTTGTTTGGTATTGTACTTATAACTGAGTATATCAATTGTAAGTGGTATCTGTAACATACAACGTTTTTGTTGGAAAATAAATATATAAAATAAAACAAAAAAAAATCCGGAATTACAATCTCTAGGAACTATCACAATGTAAAAGATTTGGATAAAATTTAGTCAACCTACTTGATAAGCAATAGAGGCGACACCATTTTCCTCGCATCGATGTCTGTGATGGTGCCGCGCGCGGACTGGTGGGCCAAGGCTGCCAGCAGCAGCATCAGCGCGGCCTGAAGAGTGAGGGTTCCACACAGGTACAGCCTCACGAACGTGCCGCCCTGCCAGCCCTCCGACTGACATTGCCATGTCACAGGGAAGAACACCTCCACCACCAACGCTATTAAAACTAACCTGGGAACAATATTATATATAAAAAAAGTTGAACAACACATCACACAACACACAGACAACTTAGCACGCTACCGCGTGATGGACATTGTTTTCGTACGTTAATATAACTACTTCAAACAATAGTTATAAAATTTTAATCATATTTAAATTGCGTTAAAACTGTTTATCGGCTATTATACATAGGTGCAACACATCTGTTATCTCTTTGGTCTATTAGCAATATATATAAGCTGTAGCCACTTCATTTAGCTATTCCGAAGCTATTTGACAAATACTAGTTCCCTTAATGGGGGTTGTCAGGCTATCGGTCGTTTGTAAAATCCAAGCCGAATTGCACCTCACATTGTAGTAATATGTATGTATAAAAAAAGAAGTAGAGCCATAAGTATTCATTGTTTTAAAAATTATTTTGAACTAACGTCAAACTCAAGGTTAACACGTGCTCACTGCTCAATGTCGTTGTATACTTCTAATTTTACATTGCAATATATTTTAATTTACGGATAATTAGGTATAATTAATGCGCTTTAAATCTTATCTTATTTTACTTATATTTTGAATGGAAAATTTTGTAAAATGTTTCTATGTTTGTTATTACACAGTAAACACAGAAACAGCTCGACAGATTTGAATGAAATTTGGCACTCGAGTACTCATAGGCTATCATTTATCCCGGTAATTTGCTCCCTTGGGAAATAATGGAAATTTTTCATCTGATTTTTAAATAAATGTCTCTGGTGCCTTATACATGGTGCTAAATTGCTATAGTATTTTAAGGACTTTTGTAGCGAGAAAGGCATTGCACGCCGGCGAAGCCGCGATCAATATCTCGTAAAATTATATTTCTAATTATATTATCTGTTTCGGAAATCTTTGTGTGCAATAAAAAGTCTAATTTAAATGTGATTAAAGTTTGTAAGTATTTCTTAATCGTTGTTTTTTCACTTTAAATTATTCAAGACTTTATGGAGATATGGAACTTTACTATTTTGTTCATACCTTAAACTGTTCAGTATAATTGAATTTAATGAATAGGTAGCGATCAGGTACAGACGAAGTTACATTTTATACGAAGAATCAATTAAATTTCATGAATCGAAGGATAGCTTTGATAGCCGTATAGGTAAATAAAGGATTTTTTTCTTTTTTGCCTTTACGGCTATCAAAACTTTCCTTCGATTAAATAGGCTGTAATTGAAAAAAGACGGATGCGCTCCCGTAGACGGAAAAGGGCCCCCTGACTATATACATCAGTTTTACAGTTCCATTATAGCTTCGAGTTTTTGTATTACCTTCGATTATAATAGTAACTCACGTGGAATGACATCCGCAATATCAGTTGCATCTTTCCAGGCTGTTTAACACTAGGTTATACTACTAGAGATTAAAATAGAAATGCTCAATTATCGCTGAGACTGGGCAATAGTGGGTATTGTACTTTCCTCCCCAAAAAAGTGGCTAGGTCTGATATGTTCCAGCAAGGAAAATAATAATCAATTTGCAGCAAAACAAACATGCGACATAATTTAAAATACGTTAAATTAGCTACAAGTGCCACCAATGAACGGGGGCCAGTGGAAATGTCGAATATTGTGACAATTTAAAATCCATTACAAAACAATCAGAGAAGACGCGAAGGTCGTGCAGAACTGAGATACAAATAGTACTCGTACAATACTGAGAGCGAGGAAAGTCATTTAAATTTACTTGGCTTGAGCAATGTCGGAATTAGCACTTCGCATTTTCTGTTGACATTTCATGAGTTTAAACTAAATTCTTACTAAAATTGTTGAATTTTGTAAGCTCATAAAATGACGGCGGTTGATTTCCCTTTACCTGATCTAAAAATGCCACTGTTTCTTGAATCGTGAATGGAATTCAATGAGATCACATTTTGGCGGAAATGTCTTAGCCCCAATAAAATTGAGACATATCTTATAAACACACTAATGGTAGTCTTGCTCTACTTCTGATTACCATCTTTTAAGATGTTAATAATCATTTCTCATCATCAAGACACGATTACCATTATGTAGACATATTCAAAATTTCCAAATTATCGAGTTAATCAAGTAAAAAATTCACTTAACTGGAGCAAAGTATGGGTGGTATTGATTGCCAAATTTATTAACGACGAAACTCTACGATTTCATTATATCCAGCCCGATGGGATTTCCCGTTTATACAACCACAATAACCGCCATAGGACACTTAAAAAAGATTTCTTGATACCACAATTAAGGTGTTAAATTTCACGCGACAAAAGCGACTGGTTTACGCGTTTACGTTATGCGTTCTTTATCAATTAATTATATACAAAGAATTCTCCATGTTGAATGATACAATGTCAACCAGTTTTATTCCTACCCTAAGTTATAGCTACATGAAAACTGTAATATATTGTTAATAACAAAATATTACCTTCTAAATCTAGAGGTACCTTGCATCCTTTTAATATCAGTAAACCCATCTTATTTAGATATATATACACTTAATCTTGCTTATATAATACGTTGATAGGGTATTATCCCGTAATTATATCTCCATTTTGATATTCAATACGATGTGATATACTAAGCCACTTGAGTTAACAGCATTGATACGAATATTACGTAAATAAAGTAGTCGTGCGTGTGTTTATTATATAAATATTGAAGGGTAGTTTGGAAATTTACAAAACCAACTAATACTATTCTAATATAATCTACAAAAAACTCAAACTCAAAGATTGTTTTTATTGGTTCACAAAATAGTTACCGAAAATAAACTTTCATAAGAGTACTGTATGCAACCTTATATAGGTCAACATAGCATGATTCAATTAAGATTATATTTTGAATTACACTATCATTTATTATATGATGTTCTAATTATGACTTCTCCATGGTTTTAAATTCAAATAATCCTTCACAAATTTTTTTGAATCGTCATGAATTTACCACTGTTTCGGAACGTGTTATCGCTTTGAAGAAGTATTTTTCAAAAGGACATAATATATCATAAAAACTAAATAGCTAATATGACAAGAAGGCAAACAATAAAAATAAACGTTCCACTGATACATCTATTGACTTATTATGTTGTTACAAAGAGTAAAATTAAAATGTTAACACATTCTATATATGTTTCGTTTCGTTTTATTAACGCCGCGTTGCTGGGGGAATGAGTTTGAAAACGAATAATCATCATGACGTTACCAGATATTGGCATTTGATATCTTAAATCAAATACTCACATTTTTTATCAGGTTATTAAAGTTGTCTATAGTACAAAGTATCCAGAAACTTCTACGTTGTGCAAACTTTTCTATTATAGCTTGTTGCAAGCGAAATACTTTTATGGATTATAAAACCGAATACCTCGGAAAGGTTACAGAAAGAAACCCCTTTTTTGCACTTATGTGATACGATTCAGTTTGGTTTTGTTTATTCCCTATATTTATGGCAACATCTCCGCACAAGACAGTATTGAAGGATGTCGGATTGTTTATTTTGAATTTGGCACTAATAGATCTGCTCACTTAGTTCATATAATGTTGTCTCTATAGGACTACGGATGATATGTGAAATGTCGGTATTTTGTTTATCTGTACTATTATATTAAGCTGAAGAATTTGTTTGTTTGAACGCGCTAATCTTAGGAACTACTGGTTCGAATTGAAGAAATATTATAGTGTTTAATAGCCCATTTATTGAGGAAGACTATAGGATATATAACATGAGCAATAGAAGCGGAGCATGAATGAAAAATGTTGTAATCATATCATAAAAAAATATTATTCATTAAATTCAATCACGATATGATAAAATATACAAGTATTGAACATAATGGAATAAATTGCGATAATATATTGCACGTTATGTCGCTATTATAAACAATTGCAAGCAACTTTGCGTTATGTTTCACGATTATTGTTAATCGTGTGTGACAAGCCCAGGCCGGGAATCACAAGTAACATTGAACTAAAGATAGACGAGCTCACAACTCCGTGAAGTGCAAGTAATTCTTATTTTTAAGCGTAACCCATTAACGCTTAACAAATTAAGGAGGATGATCAATTTAGCTTGTTTGCACAGTAATTGGGGAAGCTGTAAATAATAAAATTATTTTTTTGAGAATTTGTCCCAAAACTACCTTTGAACTTATATTTTATAGCTCATGTTGGTATCTTTAATGGCGCACGATAATATTACGCATGCGAAAGATTGTGAAAATGTTTGGATGTTTAGAAGTAAGTGTGTAGTCACTGTTGTGTTCCGGTTTGAAGGTCATTGTAGCCAGTGTAACCACTTGACATAATAAGAGTTAACATCTCATGTCTTAGGATGGCGAGCGCAGTGGAATACCAAACAATACTTTGTAATTCAAGGTATTGGATAGTGTTTCTACTGTTTATGGGCGGTCGTATCGCTTACCATCAGGCGAACGGCAAGCTCGTCTCGTCATACAAAGCAATAAAACAATCTAAACTTAGAAACAGCTAACCGGATTTGGATAACATTTAGAACACACATAATTCAGGTCCTGGATTATCACATAGGGTATTTTTATTCCTCGGGAATTCGCTCCCATAATAAATAATTGAACTCTTTGGCATGATATTTGGAAAAGATGGCTTTGGCAGCGTACCTACCGATTGCGCATACCGATTATGGATATAATGGATTCAGGACTTGTAGAGGGGAAGAATCACGTGCGCGAAACCGCGAGAAACACACAGTAATAATTATAATTGGATATTTATCGAGTGAATTAATTTAAAAAATTAAGGGGAAATAACCGGCATATCAATCATACCTGCCTAAATTACTATCATAATCCTTACATATTATAAAACAAAGTCCACCGCTGCATCCTTGTGTCAGATTGCTATGAATTTTGTTATGTAGGTAGTTTCAGACTCTAAAAAAGTAAATAGGCAACTTTTTATAATATAGCGAGAAAATATAAAATGGGACTTTCATTTCGGAAAACTACTTGCGATACCGTGAACAAACGCTAGGACATAGCATAAACACGTATCATGTATAATTAATATTAATAGTGTTAAGTATATAATTTATTTTATAAATTATCCCGCCAGTTCGAATTGGGTGTATCCTATAACGACTATGTGTTTTAAATAAATAATAACTACTACATTGAAATGGTAGGTAAGCAAATATTATTTATCATATTAAGTACATCAGTTGCTGCTATTTTTTTAATCAACTTTCTTTTTAATAACTTGTTTTGTTTAATTACATATCTTTTATTTATCAGCTTTGTTTTAACCTTTAATCATAGCACTTAGCAGATTATACATACCACACAAATCGAAATAGAAGTTCGAAGATGCTAGGGAACACGAGATCGTCGGAGGCTGCCAGCCATTTGCGTCCGAGTAGCCGGAGCGCCGGCATCCTGGAACAAATAGATAGGAAATTAAAAAAAAATTGTGAATAAATAAAGTAAGTATGTAAGTAGGTTAATTTCTGTCGGTTTCTGTTAAAACAATAGGAACAAATAGAATATTTTAAAAACAAAATTTCTTTCCTAAACTAAAAAAAATGTATAACTTTGTTGTTTGGTACTTTTTATTTGCCTTGCCGAACCTGAAGTTGGCGGACTTATTTATAACTAGCTTTTGCTCGCGGCTCCGCCCGCGTTATAAAGTTTTTCAGGCTAAAGTTTTCCGTTATAAAAGTAGTAGTTTCCCGGGAGCCTTTGTTCTTCCCAGGGTCTCAAACTGTTTCCATACCAAATTTCATCTTAATACGTTGGGTAGTTTTTGAGTTTAACACGTTCAGGCAGACAGATGCAGCGGGGGACTTTGTTTTATAATATATATTTTTAGAACTTTTTAAGAGGAACAATCCCGTCATAAAAAAAATTATGACGGGATTGTTCCTCCCGTCCCGGTTCAAATCATACGTTGATAATAGAACACTGGCAGTGGTATCACATGGCTTTACTTCTCGCTGGAAATTTGTACCGTCAGGCGTGCCACAGGGATCAATCTTAGGTCCATTGCTATTTACAATATTTATTTCTGACATGAAATCTTGCTTCCTTAACTCTGATGCCTTGTTATATGCAGATGATATGAAAATCATGAAACCAATACTCAAGGCTTCAGATGAAATTAAGTTACAAGAAGATCTTGATAGGTTTGCAGATTATTGCCGTTCTAACAAACTTCAACTTAACGTTTCCAAATGTTTTCACATTACATTTTCTAGGTTAAAAAATAATATTATAAATACTAATTATACCTTTTACAATAACCCTATTAGCAGAGTTTCAGAAACTAAGGATTTGGGTGTCATACATGATGAAAAACTATTATTTGATAAACATATTGAACACATAGTAAGGAAAGCAACTAAATCCTTAGGATTCATAATGAGGACTGCTGCTAGTTTCCGAACACTGAAGCCCATAAAAATTGTATATTGCTCTTTTGTACGAAGCCAGTTAGAATACGCGTCACAAGTCTGGAATCCGCAATATAAAATATATATTGCTCGAATTGAACAGATACAAAAGAGATTTCTAAGATTTTTAGACTTCAAAGCACAACAAATCTCGTCCAACTATTATCATCGTTGTGAGAGATATCATTTCCTTCCACTGGAATATAGGAGATGTGTAAATGACTTATGTTTACTAATGAAATTAGCCAGGGGATCTATTGACTGCCCCTATCTTCTATCAAAGTTATCATTGCGCACTAATCAGTTGAGTTTTAGGCAAAGACCATTATTGTGCGCACCATCCGCTAATACCAACTATAGAACCAATTCGTTCTTAATACGTAGCTCAAATACTTTCAATAGCTTACATTTAAGTCTAGATATTGATTTATTTTGTACAAAAATTAGTAAGGTTAAACTTGTATTGACAAAAGAATATTTCTCAACTCAAAATTCACGCTGAAACTGGAATGCTTACGAAATTAAATTGCAATACTGTAAACGCACATCAAATTTACTTAGATTATCCTAAAATAAAAACACATTGATCAAAGTATGGGAAAACAATTATATGTATGCAAATATTATATATATAAAAATAAATAAATAAAGAAGTTAACAAGAAAGTGGTATATTGTGTATAAAATGGTGGAGGCTTGTAATTAGCAATAAGTTTATATAATTTACTTTATTTACATTTGTTATTAGTCTGTAAGCTTCCCTAAAAGTAAGTAAATAAATAAATAAATAAATAAATACATCATTGTTGCATAACTTTAACCGTTTACGCAGCGCACGCAACGGAAGCTCTCAAAACTAATAATTTTTCCCCGTTTTTGCAACATGTTTCATTACTGCTCCGCTCCTATTGGTCATAGCGTGATGATATATAGCCTATAGCACTCCGGGATCAAAGGGCTATCCAAAATAAAAATATTTTTTCAGTTCAAACCGGTAGTTCCTGAGATTAGCCATTACTGCTCCGCTCCTATTGGCCATAGCGGGCTGATATATAGCCTATAGCGTTCCACAAATAAAGGGCTATCCAACACAAAAAGAATTTTTCAGTTTGGACCGGTAGTTCCTGAGATTAGCCATTACTGCTCCGCTCCTATTGGGTATAGCGTGATGATATATAGCCTATAGTACTCCACGAACAAAGGGCTATCCAACGCAAAAAGAATTTTTCAGTTTGGACCGGTAGTTCCTGAGATTAGCCATTACTGCTCCGCTCCTATTGGGTGTAGCGTGATGATATATAGCCTATAGCACTCCACGAACAAAGGGCTATCCAACGCAAAAAGAATTTTTCAGTTTGGACCGGTAGTTCCTGAGATTAGCGCGTTCAAACAAACAAACAAACAAACTCTTCAGCTTTATATAATAGTATAGATAATATCAACTTTTATGACTTAGCAGCAAGGTCTAGCGGTTTCTTACCGAACGTCTAAAAAAAATATAACTATTTTAAATTTAGAATGACAAGAATTCGACATATACTGGGGCCTTATTCTATATCCCGCACGTTATTTTGACAGTGCGTAACAAGCACTTAACACAACGCATCATGTTTAGGACTATAGAAATTTGGCTTACAGAATATCATTCCACGCACATTTCTCGAAGATAACATGACACGGCCGCGTTACGCGTTTACACTATCTTACAGAATAAGGGCCCAGAATATACTATGAATAGTAGTCAAGATACGAGTTCCAAATTGTTCTATATTAATAAAAAGGTAAGATCCGCAGATCGCGTCGGTTGCTATCGTGTTGTGAAAGTTACATGACATAGCTACTTACAGGCTAATAACAAAAAACTGTTCTCACAAACAAGTAGGTAGATCTATATAATTTTATTTTATCAGTTATATTTTAATAATAGAACTATTTGTGCGAGACAACTTGAACAAAGGTGTCAAATAGTACCTACGTCGTAAAATATAATAGAAATAAAATAAACTCATACATTATTTAAATTGCAAGGACTTAACTTGTATGTAGGTACTTATATAATTGTGTACGTGTATAATTTACACGTTTTAACGTCATAGCTTAAATTAAATTAAATAGTTTATTTGCATACCTAGTACCTGTATGATTTGTAAATTTAGATAATATTCGAATATGTGTTTATAGTTTACCTATTATACCCACTACAGGACTTTCTACTTAGAATAATAATGAAAAGGGTACCTATATAAAATCGAAATATTGTTTCCTGAATTTGCTTTGCTCTCTTAACCATTTTCGATTATGTTTAATTTAGACTAGTTCTTAAATGATAAACAATAGTTTGGTTCGTTTTGGCCGCAACTCCTCATGTCCCCGTATTAGTCGCGTCTCACGATAGACAGGGGCTAAAATTTATATCGTCATGTGCCACCAATGGCCATCTATCAGTTGTCCTTCCGACTGTTATTTTCCCATTAAGATACGAAATCTCTTGCCTGGGACCACGGCTATTCAGAGCGCATCACAGTACGAGAAATTAATATTTTAAACAATTATATTTAATCAAATTAAATTGTCGTGATTTAAAAGACAAATGGCAACGTAACGAATTGTCGGAGAACGTGAGAAAACTAGTCTATTGCTCTAATTTGTAATTTATATGCGTAACTTATACTCGACCATAATAATTTAATCCACTACACGTGAATTAACATAATATGTAAGTTAGCCTATGTTGGATAACATAATAAAATATTTTCTAGTTTAAACAGGAACCGAGATTGTGTAAAAAAAAAATTGCCGCTTGTCGACGCTTGCTTGAATACGTAAAATGGTGTATTTATAATTATAATAGAGATCATATACACGCTCCAAAATGAATATAGTGTAATTCAATAATTTATATATATCTAACATAAATTCTTATATCGGCCTTAACAGGTGAGAGACTTTAACTTACTCCACATTGCCACACCCAGAGAGTTAGATATTCGAGAATCATACCAACTTTAATATCAATACAGGAATCGAATCCACAGGCTCCATAAAGAGTAAAGTAAAGCTAAAGCCGTCATAGTTACACCACGGAGGCTGTATAACAAACCAATAACAACAAATATTTAAATCCTAGAATTACAAATAGAAGACCCACGTTGCCGATAGTTTTAACTGCAGTTTGAACCAGCTGATTAATCTGTGTGGCATTACTATCCCATAAAAAACCGGTGCAATATGTCAGCTATACCAACGTATTTCGTAGTCAATAAGATTGCCTAGGCCGGATAAGCCATAACCCATCACATCTATTCAACTGTTTGTCCAATTTCTACTCCTAAAAGATCGGCAATTCAATTTCCTGGTGACAGATCGGTGAAAGTGTTACCAGGTGGATTATATACTTAGTTATTTAAGTTAATACCAGATTTACCTAACACCTGTTCATTCGTCTGCCTTCTACTATGTAAAATATTGCTACATCGATTACGTTGCCAGTATTACGTAAAACAATAAATTTATTTGTGCCGTCGTAACATTGAAGACGATCCAAACATCCATTGAGTCATTGTTTGAAATTCTTTTAATAGATTATTAGTAGTGCTGTCAGTTTAAACGCGATCTCATTAACCAGTGTCACGTTGCAGAGTTTATACCCAGAGTGCGAGTAAACGATGAGCAAACTGGCGTCGTGCATATTAATATTCATGAAATAGTATGCGAACTGTTTTTATTTCTGCCTTTATAAAATGCTCTAATTAGTGTGGGATGCGACGTTTTTAAACGATGAAATGACGAGACGAGCGCCGCGCTAGACTAATGATAAACGTCTTTTCATAATTCTCGTAACGGGTTTAACGCTTTAAATAAAATCGCTGCCGCTTTGAATAGCCATATCAAAAGGCCTGTGACAAGCAAAGGGTAGGACCACAATAGCAGCCAGCCTTTTGTTGGAGATTCGTGATTATTATTTTGATTAACATTTCCTTATTCTTCTAAGACAGTGTGACCGAAGAAAACCAGCTTTCTAACAAGCCCGACTTCCTTTTTTTGTGTTGTAATGAATAGATATGTTTTGCCCGTTCTTTTACATTTTATAGTATGTATTTATATTGCAATTTATTCAAAGGTCTTCTATATATTCTTTCGTGAAACGATTTGATGTCTTTTTTAATTAAGTGCGTTTTCAAGGTTTTTGTTACTTTAGTCTTAATATTTATATAAAAGTTCTATAAGTGAAAAGGTATACTATACGGATAAACGTTAGCAAGACACAATTTATGGATCAAACTCCAGATCTATTACATAGACAAAATTAATTAAATATCTGATTACATATTAAAGGAAGTAAAGACAAAAAAAAACATAAAATAGATTTCTGCCATACGTCGAAAACCACGGATTCAAACTAAGATTTCTTTCGATTCAATTTTTATTTGGGACGTATAATACTAAATCTACAGGTTATCCGTTTGATTTATTAACAATATTATCATTTAGCTGTTCAATCATTTTGATTTGTTACATTTGCAATTATACTAAAAATATTGCTGTAAATAACCGTAATATGTGAACTGTGAAGGAATTGATTCCAAATCAACGAATTTATTTTGCAAATGCGTTGTCAAGCGTCGCATAGATATTGTCAGCTTGTTGCAAAGAAAATAGCTCAGAGAAAATAGTATAATGATTTTTGACAACACGTTATGATTAAATGTCATTATACTAAGAATTTTGTATTGTGACCGAACTGCGAACGAAAATAAAAAACAAGATTGAAAGACAAATTTAAAAAATTAAGCCGTCGATTTTTTACTGGCCTTAAGATTGCCAAATAACGACTAAACAATTGCCCCGAGCGTAGTAATTTTCGAATAAAGTCATTTTCTTATATCTCTATAGATATCATTGTTAATTTGCGTCATGGAACCCACCATTCCATCGTTAAAAGTATGCTATAAAAACGAAATACGAGAATAATATCACTTGGGTTATTATGCTCATGACGTAAGTATATTAAGAAGTAAATTTGTGGTTAGGCAGCATTGGAGACACGGCTCATTTAACTCATACAACGATCGGCAAAGGCCACGAAGTCTCACAAATTGAAGAAGATGTGGTCCGATTGGTGAATTTATATTACCACTTCTAAACTATGTCAAACCTACTAAGAATATTTAGAAACGAGAATTCTCTAACACTAAAAATCTAAATCCCCAAGACAATCTCGTAATCTGCTTCACAATTCACTGTCCCTACGTCAAGGTATACATTGTCATCAATGGATAACATCGCATATAGGTACACGACTTACACGAAATTATAAAATAAGAACTGCAGACGTTAAAAAAAATTGCGTTTCCATATGAGTGAGTATCACCACTATAATGGTGACATCGGACATGCTTGATACTTCTCCATTGCAGCTATTAAAACATCAAGTATCAAATATTTTTTGAAGACATAAATACGAAATTTCTCTCAACGTAAGTAAGTAACTTTCTTTTTATACAGAATCCTTAGTTAACGACCTTGACGGTAATTCTATTACCACCGCCTACGGGTTTCTATTATTAGCTCAGAGCTCGTATACTCCTTATATCGAATATTACGGGACTTATAGTGCGTTATTTATAAGGAATATTTTTATAGAACCTATTTATAAAGGGAACTGATAGTTTAGGATTAAAAATACTTTTGTAAGATATTATGGTTATATTATTTTTAAGAAGGTTATGGTAGGAAATTTCTAGGTTGAATCATACCGGTTTGTTATGTCGTGGGCACTTATTAATTAATCGCTATTGTTCAGTAAGTGGTGCTTATGTTTAGACTACCTATAGACAGAAGTTAACGTCGTAGGATATCTAAGCAATTAATACAATAGTGCTATTACAAATATTATTAACGATGTTATAAAACATTCTTCCCTCTCTGTTAAAAATATTTGACATTTCGTTTCCTGTTTGGAATTTTCATGTTCCAAACACTTCCGAGTCTATTGGCACGCCATAGTATACCGTAGAAGGCGTCTAGTAAGGTAGGTATTCGTCGATTCACTAGGCATGAAATCAAATTACTTCGACATATTTCTAACAATACAAGGCAAAAGAGTATTGGATCCATGCATCTACGTTCCATAAAATATGTATCCAATGTGTAAAGTCGTATTTTTTTTTAAATACACTGAGGATCACTACCCGAAACGGTTTTGAAAAGATATTAATAAACAAAAACGTAAGTACAAAAAGGCACCTGAAACAAGTTTAAGAACAATCAAATAACTTGTTAATACGTAAATATTACCGGCGAAATTTTCTTAAGTTACAAAACTTTGCCAAATTGCCAGCAAACTGGATTGTTTTGGATTTGTTACGCGGCAGTTGCCCTGCTCCCTTTTCCCGTGCACTGAACCGGCCTGATATTTCGGGAAGACGGGATCGACTTTTCACACTTTGTTTACCATAATTCCTCAGGCCACGGACGGAAGAAATTTTAGTAGAATCTATTTAATTATGTTATTCACGTATTTTTAACCAATAGGGTATTCTTTTGTTTCTTTCTTCGTGAATTTTTGCTTGCTGCCGAGAGACCGTGTGAATCTCTCCAAGTATAAGTTTCATGTTTCTGGTATAAAAGGAACCCTAAATGTTAATTCCATTTCATGTCATTCTTTTAAATACAGCAATATAATATGATGGGAAACTCTTCCAAATATAAAGGTCTCATTTTACTGGGATAAAAATAACCGGATCATGACTTACAAATGAATGTTCATTTTATTTGTACGTCATTCATTTAGATAATATGGTTAACCAAAACTTACAAAAACCTTGAAAAATTGTTACCTACTAGGTTTGTTACATAAAAGAGTTTTGTAACCGCTCACATGTAGTTCATGTGATTGCTCTGATTTGTGGGATTTATTTCTAAGAATAAATAGATCGTTACTTAATTTAACCATTTAAGGCGATACCTCAAGGTCCATTTTCATACATTTTGTTTCACCTTTAATCTGGGTAACTAAACAAGTATTGGCAAGTAAAGAATTTAAATTCACGTCTAGTTAGTGATTAGTTCTCGCAGTTGAAAGAAAAACGTAAAAATAATTAATAATCATGGATATTTCGGCCTTTAAAATTTAATATGACGAAATTTTAAAGGCAGAAATATCCATGATACTTGTTTAGTTACCCAGATTAAAGGTGAAACAAAATGTATGAAAATGGACCTTGAGGTATCGCCTTAAATGTATGTTCAGATAACATTATACGAAAAGTATAAAACAGGCATTAGGTATTCTATAATAATAGACAAAGGTAACCACAGATTATTTACGACAATAGATGACACAATAATTGAATTTGAACCGGATCCTGCTCTCAGCATCTGTGTACAGCGTTAAGATTACTTACATCTCAAGAATTGTAAGTTATAAATAGCAAGCGGTTAAAACAGCTTATATGGATTGGCATAGAAACACGTAAAAGCAAGATCAGCGTCATAGCAAAGCAGAAGCGATTTATTTATGTGTTGACGTTGATATTGGAATTTCTGTCTTTTAACTCCTACATATTAATTGAGGAAAAACATATGGAAATCTAGGAATGCCATTAGGAATATTCTGATTGATACCGAATAGGTACTAGATTTGTTTTTCCATCAGCCAGTATCACTAATGTAAAGCTCCTAGTATAAACTGTAATTAGAACACGGTCTGCTAACTAGAATATAATACCGAAATTAATTATTTACTATAATTTATTATATATATTTAGAGTTCCACGTAAATTCAATATGAATTATGTAAAAAATGAAACAATGTTGAACCCAATGACGTTTTACAAAAAACATCTTAGGTTGAACCCTTCTTTCACGCGAATTTATCAATGCTTGTTCATGCCCGTAAACTATTTCACAAAGGTCAAGGAGAAAGCAGAAGCTTAATAATGGCGGGTATTACGCTCACCCCAATAAACAAACGCCTTTATAATGTTAGGTTATATAATTTAACGTCTATTCGTCAGGCACGAGTGCAGTGCAACTAGCATCAGTGCTGAGGTGAAATTGATTACGTTTAAGTTATTACAACCCGAAATGTGAACATAAATTAGGCATTATGAACATCTTGTTACCGGTGTTGCTGTGTAATTCCCGTGGAACCTGATTAAGGGCCGTATTAATAAATCAATTTCAAATTTGGGTAGAATTTCAAGTAGATATCAACTATTTATTAAACAAAGCTTAAGTTGTAGTTTATGAGCTTGTTCGCAGCGGAGCCGTAATTTTTTTTTAAACAAAACTTAGTTGTCAACATCTCCCATATGCTGTGACTTAAAATATTATTTGAGATTTTGTTGATATCTCTTTATAAAATAGTGACGACCTTAAGATGCTGACTTTAATTTGACAGCGTCTCAGCTGATATCGTACTTAAGAGCGATATTGAGTTGCATCCATTAATACAGCACTAAGTGTACCACTGGGTGGTATTAATATGCTAACCATACAGAATAGGAGTTTCAAATGACAATATTGCAGTTGCATTTCATTCTGGTAGCGATATTATCGGAATAGTATTAAATATCTTTAAATTTTTTCCTTTAAATTTGTTATAGCCTGGATGCCTGAGAATAACTATTCTGATGAACTCATCAACCCTAATACCAGTATTATGGTAGTTGATATAGTTAATACTTAAGATCTGGTCACGCAATAGCTCTATTTTTTGTCATGTGCTATAAAAAGCAACTATAGCACATTCTTCTAGACTTTCAAGGCAACGTTTTAGTGTTCATTTTGCAGAAGATACTTCTCCAGATGAATTGAACGGTTTGTAAAGTAGGCCAAATATGATGAAACCTGATGAGGCAGTTTTGATCGTTGATCATCGTAGTACCGACCACGACGTTACCGACCACGGTAGTTTTATCGGGTCAATGTAAATAATATATTGGCAAATATTGTCTTGCTTACTTAAAGTGCTCTCTCAATTCATCTGGGTTATATTATTATGCATTTAAACTTCAAACATCATGCAAGCCCAATTAAGTATTTTTCCAGACAAACCGAAATTATAACGATACAGATTTTACCGCAGACATAACATTGTCTGGATTTCCCAATAGACGCTTTTTGTTGAAGACTACGGACATTTGCGAGTCAAATACCTCCTTAGAATGCAAAATAGGTACATCATTAAGCGTTCTTTATAAAAGAACGGAGTTTCCGGCGGTATTATTAACACAAGTTATTTTTAGAAAATAAATTCTATTAGCTCCTGTCAGCGATCTAGTTTGCCATAATAAATTAATCACGTTGTAATTCACTGGCATTATTAGCACAAACTTGAAATACATTATTACAAGTAGACGCTATCGTAAATGTGTTGAAATCTGGTGTTGTATAAATAAACGTACGCGCTAGTAGCGTAATGAAATTCCACTTTTATAAACACACGTTGAGTAATGATGATTGTTCTCTTACGTCCTTTACGCCTCTACGTCTAGCCTTGTTAAATAATGAATTCAAAAATCTAACACTTTCCATATGTTTTTGAGAAATCTATACGTCGTATGGTTATATTAAATACATTGGACAGTTCCGGTCATTTTAAAGAACTTTGAACGTCGATTTTACGTTTGAGACAATGGTTTGAGGATCAATGAACTGTCCAATATAATAATATATTATCATGTATGAAAACTTGTTTGAAAAAGAGCAGCACTGGAGAAGAAGGACATTTTTGCCCAATCAAAACTGATAGAATGTAAAAATGGTGTATGAAATTTTATTCAACATTTTGTAGATTTTCAATAAGTTCACGGCCCCGTCTGAAAAGCAATCTCAGCTACGAAAACATGTCGAGATAAATCCACGTTTAATTTCGGTAGAGCTAGTGTATGCTCACTTACCTTATAAAACTCGAAAGATATTGCAAACGATAAGTATTCATCTACACACATTAACCGTCATACGGACCTTTAAAGAAATACGTGACTAAAGTAGCCAGAATAATTGGTTAAAAAATCATAGGTATTGGATTTTACAGATTTCATTTTTAATTTTCAAATGTCAGGAGCGTAGAGAAGTTAGTTTACAATATCTCACGTTGTTTTAGTGTTATTCAACTGTAACCGATTTTTAGAGGACATCAAAATTTTATGTAGGTCTTAAAAAAGTGGTTCGACTTCAAGCGTACATTAGAAGATGAGTCCCATGTCAATATCTTAATATTTGAGTACCTGGCCCTTAAGATATTAAAGTCGTAATTTTTGTACGTCAGTTTGACTTTCAACGAATATGAACTACGATCCGAGTAATTCTCAACAGTGCAACACGTATATTATGGATGGTATTACCAAAGGTGAGTATTATACCCATGGGTACTGAAGTTTAAATTAGAGAATAGCATTTATAAAGATTAATCATAACACTATTTTAATGAATATCCGAACTTTAATTTAATTTAAACTCGAAGAATTCCCCACAGCGCTCATTGACAAGATTTCTTCTGGCACTAAGCCAAAAATAATTGACATCACAAAATGCTACATCTAAAAGTCAAACCGACCATTTTCTCCTGCTTAACTTCCACGGGATTATAAATAGTAAAAATGTTATCAGTCACATTGGCAATGACTCGACAGTGTCCATAAATAGGGTCTACATAGTCACGTAATTTGGGATATAACGCGTGGGCTACCAGTCTGATTTGGTTTATTGGTCGGTAAATAGCACCTTTGCGCCGATTCGACCGTGCGCCCGCCGCAACTACGTCATCGGTACACCGTCATTATTCTCGATGACGTCAAGATTTTAGTACTCTTGTATACTATGTTACTTTCTACAATATTAGGTTGAAGAATTTTCTCTTTTTTACTGATTGGTGTGTTAAGAATTATACGTTTCTAAGACCAATCTAATATAACGTTTTGTGGTAAATGGTTGTAATAGTAGTCCGTGATTAGTGTAACGTTAATTATGTTTGTACGGATTATAATCAGTTTTCATTAATTAACAGATTTTATTACGATTTTATTTAAATGTGTATGTTTTAATAAGTTATCAATGATGTTATAATATTTCTAAACCTTATACAGATAGCTACGTAATATAGATTTCTAAAATTTACGTACCTATAAAGTATTGGTAAATTTATATTACTTCTTTAATCACATCTATACTTACATCAATGTATATGTGGGTAAATATTCCATTCACAAATGTTATGACTTATGACTTTGATTCCCATTATCATTATTTATGATTAATTATTATCAAAATACTTTGCCGTAATAACCTCAAATTATAGAACGCAAACACTGACGCTGTCATTTAAAAGTCAACTTAAACATTATAAATGATAATTCATAATTGTTTTTATGCACTGTAATGAATACGTTACGAATTTGGTTAACGTTTTTTAATGTGGTCGCATAATTTACCGCTATAATCAATAAACAATCTTAATATATTTTTTATATCTCAAAAATAGACCAATCAGAACGAAGCTTTTTTGACACGCTAACAAATGAGTTCTTTTGATTGGTTCATTCTAGGAATCGGATTGAATATTCAGATTTGAATCGTTTATTGAAAACAGCTGTTAGATTGTATAGATATATATAACACACATACTATGTATACAATATTTAAACTTATGCAATGTTTGTATAGATATAAAACACGAGAGGTTGAGTCAATCAATGCGGTAATAGATACTTTTATGAACATGCTAATGTATGATTCACTGCATCAATAACTGCGCCAACTACCTATAATTTAATGTTTAGGTAGTATTTCTTACATCACGAATATCTATAATATAACCTAAGTAATTAATATTAAGTAGGATACAGTGAATTGTTTTTCTTAAATAACATGTAATATTTTCCAATAAAATGGTTTTATTATTATTACACATGGTATTGCTCGCGGCTTGGCGCACGTGAAAAGCCTGTCTACTACAAAAGTCCCTAAAACACTGTGAGACGTCATGTCATCTCATGTCATGTATTGAATTAAACAGATAAAAAAATCCATTATTTCCTATAGGAGGATATTACCGAGATAGTCTGTGTATTAAACCAAGACTCGGGCCACCCGTATGCTAAATTTCATCCAAATCCGTTCGGTTGTTTCTGCGTTTATTTCTAAGAAACATAAAAACATCCAAACATTTCACAAGTTCGTAAGGAAATTAAGAGGAAATAAGAGAAAGAAGATTTATTTTGCTTACTGAAATAATATTTTATATCCCTTTCTCTCAGTAATGACACAATTAAATCTTACGCGGTATTGAGATGTGTGCTTAATCAAAACAATTATTGCACAACTGGTCTTGTTACGAAGCCATACCTCCATGTTACACGCAATACAGACAGTAGCCGATTTTCCACCTTTTTGCTTTTTAAATACGGAAACCTTAAGATACAGAATAAAGACAAAACTAGCGAGGTTGATCTCTTGAGCTAAGCACAATGACGTCAATCGAACAAGTGACTTATGTTTTAATAAAACGAACCGGCAGTTATCTAATAAAGTAACGATCATCTTACGTGTTCAATACCCATGTTTTTGCATACTTATATTTTGCCTCAATTTATTATTATATCTTCTAAGAATAAACCTTTGTTGTGTGTTTAATATAACTTTGCACGTTCACAGAATTTCAGTCATTCTTTTATTACTTATTTGTTTTATCATTACTGACTCCTCTCTAAACTTAATTGGATTTTTTTAATTCTAATTCGTATTTGGTCATAAAATGAACTAATTAAAAAGTACGGTCGTACCATGGGCATCGTTTTTCATCTTTTAGGTACAACTATTATTATATCTATCTCTATCTATTACTTAGTACCTAATCGCGATATTATTTAAAAAAATATATATTGCCCCGAACCTAGCATAAAGGTTTCAAGCTATTTAAATATATTACATTTCCACAACAATACATTGAAGTAATGTTCCAAGTGATTGAACACCTAAACCCTCACATATATTATAATGTTGTGTAAAGGACGTATTGTGGAGGGTAAATGTCAAAGGTTAGCAACCAAGTATAGATTGAATTTCGTCATAGTCAAAAGATCAGGTTTTCCTTTGTTATGAGGCGTAAAGCAGCACGAAACATGAAAATAGACGTATGTAATAATCGCCCTTGAAAGCGCCTGCACAGCTACGCGAGCAGGCTTTATCTATGTCGCTTTGAATATACCACGTTCCTAATTATTTTTCCATGGTTTTGATTTTGTGTAGCTTTTTTGTTACGCCAACAGTATAAGATATTTTTTATTGCATAATGCATAGTTATAAAGTGTCGAGCAGCGAATGTAAATCCGACGCCAGACCAGTAACAAATATTTTAATTACTTATCAATTTATTTTCGGTTTTATTTCATTACAAAGAAGAAGAAGTTAACTTGTGGATAATACTTGTATTTTTTTGACTCGTATTTGGTATTTTTTTAATGCTAATTATTGTTGCTATTTTATTTCATATTAATTAACAAGATTTGTATTTTTTTGTTTTGTATATAATTTAAAGATATTAAATTAGGATAGAACAGATACAAAAATGAAGGTTGAATATGAATTCATATACGCAAAAATTAAGTTTTAACTTTTAAATAGCATTTTTATTGCAAATTTTGTATCACGTCACGTACTGCTTATTTAACTGGCCATAATATTTAATTTTTAAGTGCCAAATTTATACAATATCGCAACTTCTACCTTGGTACAAATATTACGTGACGTACAATAGCTAGTTTGAGTGAGTTAATTTTTAAATGAATAGTGTATATATTGTCACTGGCTTATTCATTTAACACCGTAAGTAAATATTAATAAGAAAAGTTTAATAATTATTTACACTATTTGAAGTGAAACGGTAAGCAGTAAAAAGTATTTAAGTAGGTATTTCATACAATTGCACAATCCAAAAATAATGTATCAGTTAAAAAAAACATTAGTCTTCATTTTTTTTATTGCTTTGAATGACGATGCGAGCTTGCCGTTCGCCTGATGGTAAGCGATACGACCGCCCATAAACAGTAGAAATACCATCCAACACATTGAATTACAAAGTATTGTTTGGTATTCCACTGCGCTCGTTAAACTCTAGTTATTTAGAACAAGCAAAATTAAAACTGCTACAAATGTAAATCTCTCGTTCATTGGTTATAGGTTCTCGTAGAGTTATGACAAAAAATCATAGTTTCAGTAGAATATGCTGCGGAAGGATTATGTTGCACCTAGCCCACTAACAAACAATTTCGCCCAAATGATGAAAAAAAAGTATTTTTTATACATTTATCATAGACCTTGACCTTATAAAAATAAAAAATGAAATAATTCTAGCAATAATTTTTGTCCCACAATTACGACAGATATAAAATTTAATTCACTTACATTGCAACAGCTAAGCATAAACATAATTAAATGTTTTCTTCGAATGCAATAAAAACATTGCCGTCACCAATGACATTTTACAAATAGACGCGTCATACACTAACAAAATTGCACATAAAAACAGCGGAGTATTTACTATAGTCACAGCCCTAGCGGCTCGCATCGATACGGCCCGAGCGAGCCCGAGTGGTTCCGAATGGGCCCGAGCGTCGGCCGCCCCGTCGCCATGACAGTCGAATAAAATGCATTTATTAAAACATAAGTTAAATAGTGTGTACTTATTACTAACCTATGAAATGAAACGTTTTTTTCATTCACAGTTGGAGTATAATGTGTACATCGTCTAAAAACACAGGAAGGCATTTTATTTATAAAAATACAAAAAGTTAGTAAGCCGACTAGTCGCGCCAGTGGTTGGAGGTTGACTAAGTGAATGTCGGGCAGTTACCTTACTTTCGTCTTGCCAGTATTGAGCTCGGATAACGTATCTATGTAATAAAAACATCTTAGGCCGTCACAGCTTTTATTATGCCTTTGTCGCAATTGTACGAATTATAAAGAAACATAAAGCATGCATTGGAGAACATACAAGTCACAATGTAACCTAAAACAAAAACTATATTTTTGTAGTTCTTTTATTAAACACGATACATAAATAGAACTCACAAGATACTTACATATAAAACGTAATTAACTTAGTAATTTATTTATTTATTTATTTATTTATTTGTACAGCCAACAAAACATACACTTTACATAGTTTTTTTTTTTTAAGAATTCGGTAAGTAATTTCTGCAGTGCTGTTTCAATTACAGGCTGTCACAGCATGAACATTTTAAATACATAACAATTAACAATTGGCTGCACCATAAGTGCAGTATATTCTAAATATAAGACTGAATATAAAACTGAATTTAGGTTTCAACAAGCGAGTTCAATATTTTCTTTTTGAAGATAGGAAGGGAGTCGTTAAATATGTCAATACAATCAGATTTTTCTACAATTCGGTTATATAATCGGGATAAGCGAGGGACAGGCGAGTGGCTACCAAGGTTAGTTCGGCTGAATCTACAATTAAATAAGGGACGTGGATATCTAGGGATTTTAGTAGGTACATTAAGAGAGAATTTATTGAGAAGAGGTGGACAATCTATATCACCGTTGACTATTTTATACAAAAGCATCAAACTAAGTTGATCACGTCTGTTTTTCAAAGTTTGCATTTCAAAGTATTTAATTTTATCAGTGTAAGTTTTGACATGTTTGGGTGGCCTAAATCTATAAGCTAAATGTCTTAATAACTTTTTTGTATTCTCTCAATCCGATCACAATGAACTTTATAAACTGGACTCCACACACCACAACAATATTCCAATCTGCTTCTTACATAACTGTTATACAACATTAGGGTAGTAGATTTATTCTTAAATTCTTTACCATTTCTTATAACAAATCCTAGTGATTTATAGGCAAGGTCAATAATATTATCAATATGATTAGTAAATTTAAGCTTAGTATCTACAACCACACCTAGATCACGAACTTGGGGTACTTCATTTAAGATTTCACCAGCAATGCTATAAGTGGTGTTCACTTTGTTACGTTTTAATGTAAACTTGATATGACAACATTTCGCAGGATTAAGAAACATTTTATTAGTTATACACCAGTCATACAATTTATTAAGATCAGATTGTAATAGTATAGAGTCTTCAAAGTCATTAATGACACGAGAAATTTTGAGATCATCAGCAAATAGGTAACAATTAGAGTAGGAGAACACTTCCGGAATATCATTTATAAATACATTAAATAAAAGTGGCCCCAAATTCGATCCTTGAGGAACTCCAGAATGAGCTATAAAAGGATTAGAGTCAAAACCATCAATAACTACCTTAGAAGGTCTTTGGTACAAATATGATCTACACCAATCAAGAATACTACCACAAATTCCCATTTTAGACAATTTTTCTATTAATATCCTATGATTCACCTTATCAAACGCCTTCGAAAAATCCGTGTATATTGCATCTACTTGAGCTCCTTTGTCTACCGATAGGGTTACATCATCTACATAGTACATAAGATTTGTGGTAGTTGACTTTTTCAACATAAAGCCATGCTGAGAGCTGGATAACAGATTGCGAACGTGATTATAAATATGACTTTGGACTAGAGATTCAAAAACTTTGGCACATGTGGACAAAATAGATATGGGGCGATAATTAGTAATTAAGTTTTTGGTACCACTTTTATGTATGGGGACAATACGTGCCTCTTTCCACACGTCAGGAAACATACCTGAGGTTAGTGAATGTCTAAAAATTATAAATAAAGGTATTGAGAGCTGATCTGCACAGTTTGCCATAAAAACCGGTGGCAAATTATCAGGGCCAGCACTTTTCGTTACATCAAGATTTTTCAATTTACTCTTTATGTTACTCAATTCAATAGTTATATCATGTAATTCCTGAATTAACTCTGTAGAAAGTTTGTGAACCCTAATATCGCATGTCATTAATAAAAATTCATGTCAGTAATAAAAACATTACTGACATGAATTTTCCCATAGGGTATGAAAGGTCGTGAATGATAGTTATAAAGTTTTAAAACAATAGAACGAACAATAAACAAAATCCACTATTGTTTGAATGAGTATAAACGGTAGAGTGGCCTCGTGCTTGAGTGAGATTAATTGAATTAACTGTTCACAAAATTCAGTTAAACGTGCATAAACGAACGACCGTCTGTCTATCCCGCTTCCAATCTGGAGGGACATGCGACAAATTAAAATTGTTCCAGAACAAATGGAACTCCGGTCGCACAAATCTAGTTTTCCCGCATGGCAGAAACAGAGACAGAAATTCTGAACAATATCGGACTCAACATAACTGATAGACGCTCACAGAACTATCACGAGATACACTTATAGAAGAATAAATAAAGGGATCAGCATAGGAATAATACAATTTTCTATACGATAACATGGCGTATGAAAAAATAATATTCTCCTGAAAACACAACAGACACTTCACAAAAGATTATCAAAAAAAAAATTTTTTTGATCATAACTAAGGCATTCTTAATCCTATTACAATCAAGGATAAATAGATTTGAAAAGCACAAGATTGGAATGAATCCAACTAAGCGCAGCAAATATCTTCGCTGACCTGGAAAATCATGGTAAGATTAATGAACGAACATCAATTCGCCATTACTGTTTATTTGGTTAAAAAATTAAAACTGATACGTGAATTGCATTTTCAATTCAGTAACAGAATTAAACAATATGAAATTACGATCGATCCCAATCAATTATAATTATTACGAATAGACTAAAAAAAGGAATGGTATTCGATAGGTAGACCTAAAGTATCGGTTGAGAAATATCGTCTTACAATAAGATATTAATCTTGCAGACAAAATATAATTTATCTAGACGACCATTTAATATGCACAAGAAATGAGACACCAACCTACTGGCTGTTATGTTTATAAAAAAGTTATTCGTCAACTATCAATTAATCCGATACGTATACAAAATATTGATATATAGAATCATATATCTTAATCATGACAGGTTTTCTAATATTGATTGCTTATCTTGGCGTAATGCATTGACTTCTAAGTGCAAGATTCCGATTGACGTCATCGGCGGGTCAACGTACACGTTTACGTTTGACTATTCTGATCTGAGAAGGCAGGTGCCGTGTCGGGGCCCTCATAACGTTTATTAAAGCATGTAAATGCTGAGAGGTATCGTATTTATGAGCGGTTAAATTTCGTAAATAATTTCATACGTGGTTTTGAGCTTACTGAAACATTACAGTGTAAGCTTGAGAAATGTTTTACTCTCATCAAGATTTGGGCGCCATAACTTTGTCTTGTAATATTAGATAGGTTAGCGGTTTTTTTAACATGGTTTAAGAATTTATAATTCTTCGGCTTAATGAATGAAATATGCAGAAAGAATAAACAACACAGGCAGAAACAAAACCTTCACCTTCGACAAAATTGTTAAGTTTCAAATTGTTAAATAATTTGCTAGCAGAATATTTGTAATTTTTATTTATATTTTTGCATGCAGTTCAGCCCGCATAAAATAGTTATTCCGGGATAAGAAGTAGCTTTTAGCACTCAAGATTAATGTAACTTCCTATAAGTGATTTTTATTTCAAAATCGGTTTAGTAGTTCCCGAGATTAGCGCGTTCAAACAAACAAACCCCTCAGCTTTATATATTAGTATAGATGATTTACTTAGTGACATTTCATAACCATTTTCTTGAAAGTTTGAAATTTTAACACGTTGACGATAGCGGCAGCTGTGCTATTGCACACTAATGGAATGTATGTTTATTAATTATTTCCCAACCCGGGCCTTGCGGTGGACGACCATGGGGTATGGGCCGGGTGTGACAAGTGACAGGTTTTGGAATCTATGGATTATTAGACTATAGATATATCATATAGCGTTTAAAGCAGAGGTAGTCGGGAGTGAAACGGTTTGCCGTAACGAATGTCCGCAGGTTCAAAACCAAGGGCACTCACCTCTGACTATTCTTAAAGTTTGTGTGTATTCTTTGTAAATTATCGTTTGCTTTAACGGTGAAAGAAAATATCGTGAGGGGACTTGCAAACCTGATAAATTCTCTATAAACATGTTGAGGGTATGTGAAGTCTATATAGACTTTGTTACTCACAAGTTTGGTAATTTGATATTAAACCGTATAGGCAGGATAGGTACTAAACCATTAAATACCATTATTCTTTGGCAGCCTTCCATTAGTTCCAAGTCCAATAATAGCCGAATGCATAAAACCCATCTAATAAAACCATATATCAAAGGATATGTTTTTAATAACAGAGTTATTTTTGTTATTAGATATGACCCTTATTGGGCTGATAGTGGAGATCAAGTATCTTAGTTTATTACTACTACTTCCTCATATAACTTTATGTCTTCTACATAACATTGTTTTTCTTAGGAAAACTGAGAGTCATTCGACGTTGTCGTGTGAGCTAGCTGAACAAAGAAACGCCTGCTCGTTCACTAGTACCGCTTCTGTTTGAGTAGGCCTTTGTCAGTATTGTCCGCTGCTATCCGGCTAACTTAAGTGATAATTGTGCGTGAACATTTGTTTACACCGTAAATTAAAAATGAAACTGAACTGCGGAAATTACCTCGATTAACATATTTTGATTTTTTTATGGTTCCTTTCAGTGGCGAATGATCTATATAACCGGATTCCTGCTGGCTTAACTTTCGTAAATTACATTAAATCTATTGATTATTAGAACGTTGTTAGGCCACATATATGCATATTTGTAGTATCTATACTGCCGTGAGCAGTATAGATAGATTTGAGCTTAGCTCAAAAGCGGTATCTTAAAAAAAATCAATTTCTTGATTTTTATGTCGTCGGATAGCTCACAGAAATACCCATCCAATGAACTTACCTAAATAACGGCATCTTTTTTAGAACTTATTAAAAAACCTTCAAAAAGTTTCTCTATCTCAGTTTTACATACAAAACTATATTTACTAAACTTCGATTATGTAGAAATAAGGTTTCACCGACATATCGCTTTTGCGCCTAGCACGGCAGTATAAGTTGCGCGAGTTCCCTTTTGAAATTTCACCCGTCGCCATTCGTTCCATTTAAGTTTAGCAGCTGTAATAAGGTATTTATTTTTAATTTCTAAACTGGGTAAAAAAAAAATCTAACTAGCACGTTGCATCTACCTATAGATCAGTACTAAATTCTGTAAATTAACATTTATTTATTAATAGCATGAAAGGTTAATAAATATATTATAAGAACTGAGGTGGTAAAGTTATCCCTTCGTACCCGTGGTTCCTTGTTTGATCTTTATCTTTGTAATATTTTTTTTCTTTATACCGTCTATAGACTTAGTTACCGTATCAAAAATCAGACTAAAGGCTTGAAAAGGTTTTATAACAAATAAACAACTTTATAAGTGCAAAGGTGGTGAAGTCAAAGTTAAAACTCGTGGTTCCTTGTTAGCGTTTTATTACATTAGCATTAGTCCTGGCTGCCAGTTAAAAGGTTGCGTCAACCGCCGACGCCGCCTACGCCACTTAAAGGAGATATTTTTAGTATGGTGCTAGTTTGTTGCCTTAAAAATGCTAAATATCCTTTTCAAGTCTCCGCAAAGATTATAATTTATAAGTAAGATGAAATTTATACTACCCTTGATGATTTACATAGTAATAAATACTATAAATATTAGAGCTGCTTACGAACGACTACATCAGAATATTCAAAACATAGTTTACGTAAACACTGAATTAATGACTCCTAGCCGAATATCGATTACGGTGCCTAATCTCAAAGGAGATCAGCCAGGTACTCAGGAGATATTATAGTACATCAGTGTGTGCGCATTAAACAGGTGCACTTTCTGTTCCTTTACTCACATAGTCCGTTGAGATGACAATCCGACATGACGGGAGAGAGTTCAAGCGCCGAAGCAACGGCTTTAGTTGCTTACGTAAACACTCCACCTCGTACAAGAATAGTGTTCAACCACAAAATACGTCGTCTATTAATATAATATCGATCGATATTATCGTGGATATACAAGATATTAATTAATTAATTGAGTGAAATGACACGGCCGGCGGTGCGGCGGCTTGAACACGATCCAATTAATTCAATTAAATGTGAACACAAACATTCATTAACTAAAATTACTCCCCTGTGCTCCGCCGCCCTTTACTTGCGGAGATAACTTGCTGATATAAATGCGAAAATTTGTGGCAATGTTTGGATAAATTTGAAACGACTGAACTGATTAGGATAAATTTTGGGATAGATAGACAACGGATTTTCATAATATAGGCTATAACATACATAATTTTATCTCGGAAGACTATGCTGTGGGACTATTAAAGGTTTTTCGTGCAGGGGAGTTACACTTGATTTAAGAAAACGTAAATAATCTATTCCTTTCTATCTTAATACTTAAAAACCAATACTCAGTTCATGACGAATGACGTTTGTGACGTGCAAATTAATGATTAGTTGTTTATACGCAAATTAAGGCTTCTGATAGTTTATAGGCCATGTTGTTAGATTATTTAACAAGCTGTTGTTTTATATTGGAAAAATACAGAATAATACTTTATCATCAGTAATCCTTGTATACACCACCTTAACTATTATTACACACAGCAGAGTGTACGGAATGCTTATTGTAAAAGGTTTTATAACACGAAACATTCTCTTTTATCCTTTTTGTTGGCATCCAGCGAGCAATGCGGGCATCTCGTAACTCCGGCTCTCTTTGAAGGATTCCAAAAATATTTTACTGTGCAATAAAATATTTAATTGTACTTCAAAGAGGGCAATATTTAGATACCTAAAATCTATGAATATTAGTTTTTTTTACGTATACAATACCATTATTAAGTTAAAAAAATAATTGTGTGGAGATTTTGGTGTCATGGCACAGTTACATGTCGCAGACAAATGGTGTGTAACAGCACGCCATTTGCAGAGGAATAAATTATACAAATTATTTATAACATCTAAATAACACTGTAATTATATTTTTAGACATAAATATTCGGTCATCAAAATTTTAAATTTAGAATTAAATATACCGACTTCCCATTCGTAATTTTTATGATATATAATTATCATAAGAACGATTAACAGACTTCATTTATGCATATTAGTGCCTATATGTTGTTGCCGTTTCGGAAAATTTCAACCTTCGCCACTGCCATGCGCAACTAAAGATGTAGTGTGGGTGCACCTTTTGTTAGTTTTGTCGCCATTGTCAACGTACGTGGGACCGATTCTAGTGAAAGTAATTGATCCCATTGAGGCAGCGTCTGATAAAGGGATGAAGCAGACAAAACCCTTTGTACGTCGCACTGTGTGGTGAAAATTCCTTTAAAATTCAGTACCTATGATGCTCCAGCTCTCTATTGTTATTTTTATGCTTATAACGTGTCCAATGAAGCTAATAGAATATACAGTGTTTTTACCTAAGCTAAATTGAATTCTAAATGTAGTTCTATGAATCCAATAACAATGTTATTGCCGAAAATCTATTGTCTATAAATACCACTAGTTCGTATAACATAATAATTATATTAGGCAAACCATTTCAATATAAGAGAAGGAAATACTATAATTTATTGTTGAATTTATAAACACGTATAAGTACAAATATTATTTTATAATAAATGGTACTTATAAAATTGAGATGGAATTAACCGTTCAATGGCTTCGACAGGACTTAACGATCGTTAAAATAATATACCGAGATTACAGCTCCAGTAACACATTAGTAAATAGGTACCTATAGTCTGTGGTATAAGACATTACACTGTTGCCCTGTCTACCCACGCCGCGCCCGCAATCTGATTACCTTGCATAATATAAGTTAACCAAAGGCCAAAGTTCACAAGCGAAACGAGAGCAATATGAGAATGATATAAATAATTTAAGCCCTTCGCACCAACACAAAGTTTCGGTAAGCCGAGTCTTTGATTGAGACATCAATTTCTTGTCATCTATAGTTGGATTCGATATTATTGATGCGTGCAATATATCCAAGATGACACATATATTTTTTTATTATTACTTTTAAATGTTATGCAACTTATATTAAATTTATGACATGCAAGTGCAATAGTTTATGATTAATAAATATTGAACTTACATAAAGTAAATAGAAAGAATTTAGTATACAATGAAATTAAAAAACAGCTTTTAAATAAATGTTAGTCGATGGAGCTAATTGTTTTGATGACGATAACAAAAAAAGTGAAATCTTCACGTTTAGGTCAATCGCAATCACGTGACCCCTGTTTACCGTTATATCTAGTTTTAGATCTTATTATCATGCTTTATCGGCCACGCGTCTTCACTTGTATTAACAATATCCTGTTTGTGTACTTACATGTTTGACTAAATTACACGACTGATTATATTTATTGATTAATTATTACATTTTAAAGTATTGATAATATAATCGTGATAGTATCTTCATCTATAAGGCACTGACCTTATTAGTAATCAGAATAGTAATTAAATTCTAATTTTGCAATTAGATCCAGTTTGCAGACTGTTTTAAGATACTCATGAAACCAATGTCGAGAATCCGTGCCATCTGGTTGTGTATTTCCAATTTGCATGGGCTCGGGGAGCTGCTACAGCTTCGTTTAATATTTGAAGTACGCCCGCTTCGAACATTACACCTGGCGAAATGAGATCGCCCAAATGCTGGAAGTTTTCCGCGACCTTTTTTGAATGTCGCTCGTTTCGTGCGGTCGCTGTAAATGACGAGCCCCGCCGGCCCCCGAATGAGTTTTAAATAAATGTGACTGGAACAGCGAAACCGCATTTACATGCACTCTGGCCAGTCGTTTGGTTTATAAATGCATTTAAATTCGAGTTTAGTGAGACGAAAACTCTGGTCGATTTCGTATTCATCGCAATAACAGTGGTTATATTATATTTCTTATTATTTTCTACATAATGCGTTTCATTGATATAACCATTGAAGTTTAAGCGACATTCTACACCAATGTACAAACTCAGTCTATCTAACCTATTGAGTAACTGCCAAGGTTCCAAATCTTGATCACACGCCTATTTGTTGTATAGTTTCTATTTGACAGTTGCCAGCATGGCATCTGCCTCGGATAGCAATGAAGAGTATTTGCTATGTTAATATTTGAAGCCGTACTACTCGGTATTGTATTGTCGTCAATTTTCAATACCCGTCAGGGACTCCGAATAGTTTGAAGATCTATTAAAATATCTTTTAGGCAACAAACACATACGTACATATTACTCAAAATACTTATTTAAAATAATATAATGTACAATTAAACGAACTTTCGTAATATTAGCATTAACAATATTATGGCACGTACTTTTTTGTACCTTCTCGCCCGTAATTTTCGTGTTAATAAACTCTCATCACACATT
Organism: Manduca sexta; assembly: GCF_014839805.1. NCBI lineage: Eukaryota > Metazoa > Arthropoda > Insecta > Lepidoptera > Sphingidae > Manduca > Manduca sexta. The sequence goes on from NC_051131.1 coordinate 5,766,086, forward strand.
CATTATGTTTGTTTTATATAATCTGCGCATTTCATGCCGCTATAAATTAATCTGGTTATCATCGTGTCCTAATTCCGTATTTTTAGACATTTCAGCAAAACGTTACGTAAGATGCACATTTCTCAGCCCAATAAGTCGCTAATCGCCTCTTTGCAGACGTATGACGTTAATTAACGTGTTAACGTGCTAATAACACATGACCTGAATACTCGCCATATTGGAATAAGTTCTTTGAATGATTCCATGCTGTTTTTCCTCTTAAACTTCATGTGGAAGTGAATAGCGTTGAATTTTGTGGCGAGTCGGTGAACAGTCATGCCTTGAATAAATAATATTTTGTGTAAAGTGTTTACTGTGGTATACGAAGGCTTTATGAGGCTGGTACATAAGGATATCTTTATGATTCAGATTGGAGGTTTAAAGATATTTATTCCCAATAGGACAATGTCACTTACTCGAGATCAATACTTGACTTATGTAATATGACTATGAAAAATTGCTAACCAATGCAATCGTTGGATTACTTAACTTAATAGATTCGCATTTTATTATTAACGTAAGTTCTTATCTTCGATGAAATATTTGGCAAGTAACTTAAATGTATTAAATTAATGCACATTTTTTATTATTGTGATTATAAAAGTGCTTCCCGAGGGCAGAACGAGAATGTTGTGATTTAGAATTCAAATTTAGCAAATACCAATAAATGCAAAAAATCAACGATTTAAATATAATACTTCATTTAGTAAATTTAGTTATTAAATAATAACTAAATTTAAGTCGTACAATCCATTTCATGACGGTAGATTATTATAAGACTGGAAGAAAATCGCAGTAAAACTTTTACTGTTCTTGTAATTTCGTGTGAATATTCTAATACATATTTTAGGCATGAAAGTCAAAAGTTGTGAACAAGGCGTACCTAATTGAATTTATTAGAGATTTTAAATCCGACACCGGCAGTAGGCTCAGTAATTCAACATTACTTACATACTAATATAGTTACATTACTAATATAGTTATAACTTAGCGAGTAGTTTCTCAATTACTCGTTTACAATGTGTAGTACGAAGAATGAAACTGTGAATGTGAATGAAGCGGCGATAGCCTAGTTGGTTGTGGAACGGACTGTCGAGACGAATGTCCACTGGTTCCAATCCCAAGAGCACACACCTCTGACTTTGCTAAAATGATGTGTATTTTCTTTGTGAATTATCGCTTGTTTTAACGGTGAAGGAAAACATCGTGACGAAACCTGCACACCTGAAAAGTTCTCTATAGGAATTTGGAGGGTGTACAAAGTTTACCAATCCGCACTAGGAGCGTGGTGGACTAAAGCCTAATCCCTCTTAGTAGTAGAGGACGTCCCTGCCCAGCCATGTCACAGTATATAATACAGTTCTGATATTATTTTTATATAATGTGGAAGTTCACATCGTTGGATTTCGAAGCTAAAGTCTTTAAATATTCTCTTCCATGAATTGGTCCAGTTGTATTGTCAACGCGACTCGCTCCCGATACTATACAATAAGTTGGTCAATTAATAAATTGAAGATGGAATCGATACGTCCGACGTTTGACCTCGATATGCTAAAGTATAATCGGCTTTAATTTTAAATTTGTGACTACGAATCGTATTCGAACCTAATGAAAAATCGATGCGGCGAGTTATTGTGGGCCTTGGACATGTAAGTGCTTAAGTTTCTTTTTGCCGTCATTAGAAACATATTATCATTATTTCCATAAATTTATGAAATTGCCCATAGTGATTTGAATGAGCGCTAGATTGTTATTCTAAATTCTATACAATAATTTATTATACACCCCGGAATCCGGGGTCGGGCAAAGTGATATTTGGGTTTTTCTGCTCAGTGTCAGCCCGGGGTCTGAAATTTGTGCCCGATATGGCGATAGGCTCGCCCCCTATAACATCATGGGACGGAACACACTTGGCGAAAAGTGGGTGACCTGGTTGCGCCTCTGCGTACCCCTTCGGGAATAAACGCGTGATGTGTGTTTTGTTTATTATACCAAACGTAAATATTGCACAACTGTCATTAAGGCCGATAATAAACATATACAGCAACACACAATTTTTATTCAAGTAAGTAATTTCGTTCTTTGAATGTGGTGTAAATTGATGGTATGGAAAGCATTTCTAGAAGCTAAAGAATTCCAATGATATCCACGTTACGTCGTGGCAGCGTAATATTTCACGTCACTTGCAATATTAGCGCCAAGATTCCAGTGTAACCTCGCACGACATCGCCTACATAAAAGGTTAACAGCCATTTAACACAACATTCACAGGATGAAGTAAAACGCTTCGCTTGTACTTAAACAATAAATAAATCATACCATATTTGCCGTTATACTTGAGGCTAAATGAATGGGGCTGTAAATAAGGCATGTCCTTTTAAGCCTAAACTAATATTACCTTAAATTCTTTCCATTCATCCAACAAATATACGAAAAAGGCAAACTGGTTAGTATTTACTAAAGACCTATCTCTCATGCAAAATAATCTTGTACCACTGCTTATTTCACTTCACAATGAGTAATCACATTATCATCTCAAGTCAGGTTCATATTTACGATGAAAATACCATACCTAATGGTCAAGTAAACTATTTCCATACCAAATTTCATCGAAATTTCTTGTCATCTTAAGGATCCAGTTCATAATATTAGCTGAAAGGCCGACATCGCTAGTTATTAAAAAGGTGTTCACACGATGATCTACGCCTCATTGCTGCCTCGCGAAGCACTTACGATGGACGTCGAACTAATCATGACTGCGGTGAAGTAATTGGTGACGAAGTGAATAGTGAGCGACTGTACACAACACCTCCGGCCACGGTACACAATGATTCCTTTGAAGTGTGGCGCAAAACCAACACCATCGGTTTTGCACAGCACTATCCATTGCTTACAGAACATCCATGCGCCCTTGCCGCCTGTACACAAAATCATTGCGAGTTGATCTGAGTAGTCGGCAATTATCATATTGTAATATTAATATAGATTGCTGGATCTAACTGATTTTGCTCATTGGCTCCGCACGCGTAAAAAAGTTTTTCCAGGATGATCCTGTTTTATATTTTTCAGGGATTGAACGTAGCCTATGTCTTTCCTAGAGTCTCAAACTATTTGCATACCAAATTTCACCGAAATTTGTTGGATAGTTTTTGCAAACAGATGCGACGAGAACTTTGTTTTTGTAATATATTATTTAGAACTTTTTAAAAGGAACAACCGTCATACATGATCGTTGAGTAACTTTAACCGTTTATGCAGCGCAAGCAACGGAATCTCTCAAAGGGAATAATTTTTCCCCGTTGCAACATTTTTCTTAAATGCTCCGCTCCTTTTGTTCTCAGCGTGGCGTTATATCCCTAATAGTATAGCCTGGATAAATGGGATGTCCAAAACTAAAATAATTTTTCAATTAGTATCAATAGTTCCTCGGATTAGTGCGTTCAAACATACAAGCAAACTCTTCAGCTTTATATTATAGTAAGTATAGAAATATAGATATCATGTGATCATAAAGGCAGTTAAGTAGAGCTTATATGATCGTATAAACTTTAGATTGAACTACTTTCAACAGTAATTGAGAATCATCACGACAGATTACGTTTTTATGTCCTTTTGGATAGAATAAAGCGTTAGAAAGTGTAGTTTTAAGAACGCATAAACATTGTATGTATCCTTACAATATATCACGAAATATACCCACTAAGAGAAAGTTTTAATTTATCGCCCAAGGCGATAATGTTCTAAGCTGTAAAGTACTTTTAATTATGAGAATAACAAAAAAATACACTTTTATAATTTTCGAGTATACACAAAATCGCCGGAGTCCAATGGATAAGGGCGGCCCAGAACCGCTCCCCGTGGCGCTCGATGGGAGAGGCCTATATCCAGCTGTGGACGATTCCCGGCTGAAATGATGATGATACACAAAATTTCATCACGTAGTCATGTCATAACGCTACAGGGCCTTTAAGCAAATACGGTATTGGTAAAATAAACTAAAAATCAAAATAATACTTTAAATTTTAACCGGTTTTGAATGTATAATGGGTACATTTAATAATCCCAGAAAAATAGGAAATTAACAGTATCAGAATACAACTACTTATAGTAATTAAGAACAGAGGACCCTATTCTGTCTATAGCTGAGAATCCGTGATTTTGCAATTACGGGCGTTCTATTCGAAAGACAACTACGATAGCCATATAGATAATAAAGTCAAAAAATCCCCTTTTTAACCTACATGGCTATTAAAGCTGTAGTATACTTAGAAATCACGTAATTGCGAAAAGACGGATATGCCCCTGTAGACGGAATAGGCCCCTAGAACCTTTGTTTTATTACAAAGGGTCAAGGGGTCCACATTTAACACAGTCATGTACAGTCCAAATTTAATTTTATTATAAGTAACTATAATGTGTATAGATAACTTACTCAATTGTTTTATGTTATATTTACTTAACTATTAAGTATTGCCTCGAACTAAACTTTGTTATATAAAGTTCAGAATATCATTTGTCCGTTTTTGGTAGCAAATACTAAGAATTTTCCTTTCAAGAAGTACTTTGGAACAATGCTTTGTGAAGTAAAAGTGAGTCGGTGTGTTTTTCGAGACAAAAGAAAATCTAAATACGTAACTAAGTTCAATTTCGCTGTAGAGCAACGCGTAGATATATCTTATGTCTATATCTACAGGACGAATTGACCGGCTCGACCGAAATAAGACCACAATTTCATGGAAAACTGTAGTAAAATAACAACTTCATGTTGTTTCGTATGATGCTCGAGATATGATACAGTCCAAATAACCTCATCCTCTTTCTAATCTCTATTCGCTTCCCTTAAGGCTAGAAGAACTTTCTCGATCCCTCCGGCATGTACGGGCGGTGGAAACCAATTGACCCGCATGCGCGTTAGGTCTATCTTACAAAAATTAAAAGTAGTGCTATAAAATTTTGTCGTAAATATATTATTGGTTGCCGTTTGCTAATCTTTTCTCAAATACAGACAGTCCAATCCAATTAAAGGCAGTAAATTAAATTAGCATGAATGCTTGGTACCGCAACTATGTCACTAGTATAACATACCTAGTTTCGTAAGTAGCTATAGGTTATTTTGCGCTGTAATTGCATACATCTTAGCCTTAGAAAGCACATAGAGGTATTAAGATAACTTTGCAAATTGATTGTAGTTATAAAAGTCCTACTAAAACAAAAAGGAAGGAAATTATAGTTACTATTAATATATTATTAACTCGTCCCTATCCAAATAGATTTAAATCTATACATTTAATAAAATAGTAATAATAACATTAATTTATTTTGGAAAAAATGCTGGTAGTTACGAGGAATAAGTGATATTCAATATGAAGGTTTAAAAAGTTGATTTTATTTTTGTTAGGTAATCAAGCACAAATCATTTCATTATCTATGCTTTACATAAATCAATAACAAGTTCTAGAATAAAAATACACAGGGGGATTTGAATTCTGGAAAAAATGTTGACAAAATATATTATCAGTAACTCGGGGATTCCTCTGACTCTAATCAGATAATTTGTAATACACGATAAAGTCAATCAGCGTCGATACAAGATTTAAAAATAACCCACAGAAGATTTAGAGTGAAGAGGTTTGATATCTCCACAAATGTTCTTTACCTATAGTTTGTAAAAATCTTATTAATAATTGTTATAATATTTAAATCAACGGTTTGATGATAAAATAAATGTTAAGTTTCGTATGATTTAATACAAATTTGTCCTTCGAATATTGCGAGTCCGAAAACCAAACTAAAAATACTGAATCATCTGAATAAACAATTCATGAAATTCAACACGATGTATTGAAGATACTGTACAGCCACTTCGACCTTCGTATACACACGTATAATTTATTTGTAATCGATAACTTTATTTCAAATCGATTATAGGCTGAGTGCTTTACTCGTAAACACGTAAATGGATGATTTGTTTTTAAAACATGCAAAGTACCACACCGCAATAATTTTCCAATGCGCTGTTTTTATTTTTCAAATATATAGAGACATTTTTAATGTGTTCTAAAAATTATTTGAATAAAGTAATTAATTCTGTATGGTTTACGCGGGAAAGAAAGGGAAAACTTGAAGATATCAAAAGGCGTTTTAAATTATACCAGAAGAAATAACTCTATCTAAAGCGTATGTACATATCGAATGTAATGTACGCCATACTTGTTGTACATATCAGTAACTATAATAATTGTTATTATAAATGTACAAAGTGGCAGTGCTAATAAATAAATAAATAGATCACTAATCTCGACTATATGAGGAGCAAAATGCCGTGTAAAATATCTCAGTGGCCACATCCATGTACTCTTTACAGAAGGCCAGTTAAAAGTCCTATCTAACTATAACTAGATAGCACAGTACAAACGGTACAATCATCAGTGAATAATTACCATACTCTATAATTTTCTTGACTAGATCGCTAACTCATTAACTACTTCCATCCATTCCAGAACGAGCCTTGGCCGTGTTTATCGATAAATGCAAATGCTAAGATATCCAACAATTGATCAAGATTGCAAAATGGATTAAGCTTTCACTTGTCCTACTTCGTTCGTGCACTTTCCAAGATGCTCATCACGCTACGTAAACTAAACAATTATTTTATGTATAGTTTCCTCATAAAATTATTTACATGTGATATTAAGTTAACTATTGTTAAAGAGCCTAGGAGTGAATGGAACGGACTGCCGGTTCGCGCGTTCAAAACCCAAGGCACCCTTTGACTTATCGAAGTTACGTGTGAATACTTTGTCAATTTTAACGCTCATAGTATAGGAGATTCGTGCCGGAAAATAGATAGAAATTAATAGATTAAGTATTATTACCGTAAACTTAATCAAATCGACATATTAGTATCGCAGCTACCTTTACGGCTTTCCCAATCAGTCTTGTATGATATTAAATCATGATTTGTTCTATATTAGAGTTATGCCTCATATGGCAATAGTGCCTTTAGCTATTACATCAAGCAACGGAAATGACGTTGACAAAATTATGAAAGCAGTCATGTAAATTGTACATTATAAAAATACCTTAGAATCTAAAAAAATGTTTGTATTCTAAAGTTTTTTCGTGAAATTTACAAAATGAGATAATTTTTTACGCACTTCGCATAATTACGACATGTAAATAAGTTGTTTGGTGTTATTATACTGTAACGTAATAACTGGTATACAAAGGTAATTAGTTATTATGTTATTATTTTCATAAGTATTTCGTAGCAAAGAATTTGGTAATTTTCCATAGTATGTAACAAATGCATACACATACTGAACACTGTTTTATTAGAATAGCCTTTACAAAAACACTATACCTACCAAAATTTCTATAAGCACCATATTTTTATATTTAAAAGATAAAACCCCAGGAAAATGACACGAAGATGTCTTGCGATACGCGAAAATTCAATTTGCAAAAGGAAATTTATTTCATATCACGTGCCAAATGAAACATGTGTATTTTATTACTCAAAAAAAAATAATTAATAAAGGTTTATATGCGGAAGTGACTATTGTTAAATTACCAAATAAATAAAATAATAGTTACTTCTTTAATAAAAAAGTAGTTTAGGGGGAAGTCCCGTAACGCCGGACGGCACCTAGCGCCGGACACTCGTACTATTCAAGCGAGTATAAAGCAGTTCGATTCAAAATACAAGTGAAAGGGGCAAGGGGGGCACACAGGTACAGGATCACGCGCCGCGCCTCGCCAGTGACGCACACGGCCGCGGCTGGAGTAACCGTTTGCTGTTTTAGGCGCGAAATCACGGCGTCACCTAAATATCAATGTAAGTAATTCTAGTATATTTATGCATTTACATTTGAGTGGTATTCAAAGATAAAAGCAGTACTCGATTGTTATCCGTAAAATGGTAGAATATTATTAGATCTTTTAAACAATTTTAGTAGGTACCACCTAATGAACGAAAATGTGTGTCCCTTAGCACCGGACACTAAGTCGTCCCTTAGTGCCGGACAGTAAACATATCGATATTTCTTGTAAGAAATGACGTATTTTATTCTAATTATTTAATTTTGTTTTAGAGTATAGAAGAAAAAAGATAATTAAAATGGAAGAGAAGAAAAAGAAAGGATCCTGGGAGCCACAGAGCTTACAAACTGCTATTGATAAGGTTATGTCAAAAGAACTGAGTGTAAGACAAGCTGCAATGCGATACAATATTCCTAAAAGCACTATACATGATAAAATAAAGGCCCTAAATCGAGGAGAAGAAGTAACAATGAAACCAAAGTTAGGTAGGTTCACTAACACCTTCTCAGCAGAGTATGAACAAGTCTTGGTGGACCACATTAAAGATTTATCGAATAGATGCATGCCGCTCATGAAAAAGGAGTTTCTAAAATTAGCATACGACTTAGCTGGAAGTCATGAAGATTCCTCATCGATTTAATAAAGAAAAAGGCAGTGCTGGTAAACATTTTTATTACGACTTCATGAAAAGGCATTCTGACATTTCGTTGAGAGCACCGGAATCGTCAAGCATGATGCGCGCCGTAGGATTTAACAAACCACAAGTGGATCTATTCTACGACAACCTTGAAAAGCTGATGAAACAGTACAAATTCACACCCTCAAGAATTTATAACTGTGATGAAACTGGTGTCAGTTGCGTGCACGAACATCAAAAAGTTCTTGCTCCGAAAGCCATCCGTCAAGTAGGTAAGCTCACTTCTGCTGAGAGAGGCAAAAATATCACAGTTTTGTTCTGTATGAGTGCTAACGGTCACTTCATACCCCCATTTTTCGTATTTCCTAGGCAAAGAATGAATGAAAGGCTAATGATGAATGCTCCAGATGAGAGCATCGGTGTGGCCCAACCAAAAGGGTGGATGAATAGTGACTTTTTTTTTGCAATATCTAAGAATATTCGTCAAACACACGCAACCAACCAAAGAGAACCCTGTGTTACTTCTACTGGATGGCCATTGCAGCCACAAGACATTGGCGGTTATCAATTTTTGCAGAGAAAATCATATTCACTTGATTAGTTCACCACCACACACTACGCACAAGCTTCAGCCTCTGGACAGGACATTTATGAAACCATTTAAAGACGCATACAACCTACAATGCGACTTGTGGATGAGAATAAATGCTGGATGTCGGATAACGGATTACGACATTGCTGGTTTGGTAAAAGAGGCATTTATTAAAGTAGCTCGATTGGATATTGCAGTATCTGGATTCAAATGCACTGGAATCCATCCATTTGACAGGCATTTATTTTCTGACTTAGATTATTTGCCTGCAGATATGACCAATATACCACCAGAACAAACAGAAACTGCATCGAATGCACTAAACAACGAACAAGCTGTCGTGGTATCAAACTTAATCACAAAAGAGCAAATGAAAGAATCTGAACAATCTAATAGTGATCCTATAACCACAAGTCCCAAACCGTCGACAAGTTCTGCTCCCGATCTTGTTCAGATAATCCATAACTTATCACCGTTGCCTGACGCAGCAAAAAAACGAACAGCATCTCGAAAAAGAAAGAGTGAACGAAGTGAAATTTTAACTTCATCGCCATACAAAAAAGTGGCAGAAGAAAAAGAAAATGAAAAGAACATGAAAGATAAAAAGAAGGAAATAAAATCTAAGTTTGAAGTAGCAATGGGAGGTAAAGGAAAGCAAACCAAAGGAATTAAAACCAAAGGAAAGAGCGTAGACAAAGAAAAAAGAAGCGAAAAACGTGAAAGCCAAAGGAAAGAAAGGAAATGCAGTAGAACCATTAACTGAAACATCTAACACAAACATAACAATTTGCGTAGTTTGCTTAGAAGACACTGACGAAGACTGGATCCAGTGCTCATCCTGTCGTGGGTGGGTACATGAAGCATGTGCAGACATTCCAGAGTGTGGAGATGGCTACATATGTGATCGATGCAGGTTATTTTGAAATGTCCGGTGTTAGGGGTATGGCACAAATATTCGTCCGGTACTAGGTGCCACTTTTTAAAATTATAATTTTTGTTACCAAAGTTTGATTGATAGTATTAATTATTTTTTAGCAGAGGTTGCATTTTTGTTAATTTAATTTGATTTCTAACTTTGTTATCTAATATAAGTCATAATTTAATAAACATTCCTAAAATATTTTTTGTTTTATTTATAAATAACCTTAGGTGTCCGCCACTAGGGGACTTCCCCCTACTATAAAAAATCGAATAATACAATATTTGGGCCGTAGTAATGTCATTAATAATACCTGACGTGTCTAATTTGTTGAAGTTCTTATTAACTCGTAAAAATCAAGACAGTGCGATAATATGGTACGTGGCCTGAAAAGACGTATTGTCCTATTGGCCGTACTTGAATCGATTTATAGGTACAGTAACTGATATTTGCGCGTTTTATTATTCCCTAGCACACCTGATTTTTGAACTTATGCTTTATACTAGAATAGATTCGTTTCTCGTGGGACTTAAAAATCTGATAATACTTATAGGCGTCAGTTATCTTCGCCTTTGCATACCTTCGATAACTAAAGCAAGAACTTGTTTATGTATGAATATTCTAAAAAAATGAAGTTAGATGTTCTCTCGCGTAGACGGTTGGTTTAACCCTTGATGCCAAACTTAAGTACAGGGAAACATAGTTTGTACAAGCGCGTGCCAGGTAACTACGAAGCGCTCACAGAAATTCCGAGGAACTTTCAAACAGCTCAGCCGTGATCAGACGAGATTATCCTTCAGTCTTTGTTTTTGCTCGTACGTATTTTATTATATATTTATAAGTAGTGCTTTTGCGTTCGCGTAGACATCAAAATGTAAACATATATCAGTTATACGGTCCAAATGTATCCACGGATTGAGTTTAGTAAACAAATACCCAAACGCATCACAACTTTAACTGATGTAGTCAATAAATCAAGGGATTTCATACAACAATCAGTTTATTTCGATATGAATGTTTCAAAACATCACTCGGACTTTTCAATGTAAATAGTCGGGTTTTAAAATATATAGTAAACGTAAATACATTTTGATATTTTGTTAATAACAAACATTTGGTTGTATTGTGATCATTATCGGAAGGTTGCGCATGAAACCATGTCTGTGAGGTCGCAGGTTTGAAGCTTTTGATCCAATGATCAAAGAAATACTATGCGTTGCAAGATTTTGTGACGTAGCTAAATGTTTACGACTACTATACTCAATGAATACGATATCATATAATTTACGCTACTATACTCAATGAATACGATATCATATAATTTACGTTCGTTGTATAAACAATTCAATAAACTCTTGATACACCTAATTTAAACAAATAAATTATACGTGATTAGTTATATTAGTGTATAAGTCGATCTAAAGTTGACTTGTAAATCTTACCTACTACCTAGGTTTATGTTTTAATTATTATTTATTGCATAGCAAGTATTCTTTATTAATGCATAATATAATTACTCTCAAGCTCAAAAAAATATTGTAAACTAATCCTATTTTAAAGTTCAGGGTTGGAATAATTTTTATACCAAAAAGGAATTGGGGGCTGCCAGACCTAATTTTTAGATCGAATAAAAATAATATCTTCTCACTTGTCTAGCTGCGGCAACTTATATATAATACTTATATATGCGGCTACTTATACTTGTACCATAGAATGTTAGTTTGGGGGCAGGGAGAGGGAGGTGTTTATACTTAGGAAGTGGATTAAATATCCATTAATATAATAAATATAATATGACGGATTGAAATTATGCTTAGGCCTCTATCTCCACGACAAATTCAGTAATTTTATTTAAAATTATACGTGAATTTTCGACGTCAGATCTTGTGTGCGACGGGACATTGGGCTATCCTTATATCACATTACCGAATCTAAATAATTTTGGCAAACCCTAAGTGCATTTGTAGCTCTACCTACCTTTCAGATAAATTATAGAGCTAATCATACAATAAACGATATAATATTCCAAGTGATTACAGCATACTTAGTAGACAAAGCTTTATGTTAAATCAAATCAGATTTAGTCAAACGGATTCTATGACCTAGATAAGTACCAGCTTATGCTGTAATTAAAGAACAACTCTTGTAGTAAGGCTGATATCTGTAATTGCAATGCGACAAGCAATTAATTCAGAAAACTAATTGTAGAAGATAAAATAATATAAATATATGGAAATTATTGTTATTATAAATTATTATGCAAACTTATTGACAGTTTTAATTACAATAACAAATGTGATCATTTTCAAAGATTTGTTATTAAATACAACGCGTATTTATAATAATGCCAGTTTAGTCTAACACGCTATTATATCAACAGACAGAATCGTTTTACTAACACATGAATCACACATTTTAATATTATGATAATACGTATGCATTTGTATGTGACCCTGAACTGTAACAGTTTAATTGGCAGGTCCTTTTTCACACGGAACTGATAATTGGAAGTTGACAACCTTAGATAAAACTGTCTGACGCACTATAAATTATAATTGCCGGTAATATTTCTAAAACCTTACTAAATTAATTTATGTACTTTTTTGCTTTTCTTTGAACTTGGATATGATTTAAATTAAATCACTTTTTGATGTAACTAAATGAAATAGAGGAAGTCTTTGTAGTCGCGGACAACGAGTTAGGACCTTTATGAATATTGAATATATTGCAACGGATTTTGCAATAAATATGATTTATAAATAAGACTGGATATCTAGATCCGTTTATATAAATATCTAGCATAATACTCGTTCCACATTAAAAGTCTCATGTTATGAGAATTGGGATCTATTGTCAACATTCAGTGCCACTACCTATAAAACGCAGCCCAAATTAATTATTTGCGGTCTCACAAAAATATGTATCGGGGCAGTTTTGGTACTTGCGACCATTCATGGCTGTCCCTGAGTCTATCCATATGTGCTTAATCAAAATTAAACCTGGGAAAGTTGTATAGAATGGACCTCAAAAACCTACGATAGCGGTTAATCCTCGTGAATAAATAAAGATGAAAATTTATTTAAAAATAAACACAATCACGTCTTTTATCCCGAAGAGGTAAGCTGAGGTGCACCAGAGCACCCACTTTTCGTGTGTGTTCCATCTTCCGTCCTATGACGTGATACGAAGTGAGCCTATCGCCATATCCGGGACAAATTTCAGACGCCGGGCTAGTTTTATTTATTTAATTCTATGCACCCCTGTATAGTTTACTACACGCTACAATTGAATAAACTAATGCCTATTTAAAATAGGATGAAGGTAAATAAAAATATAACTTAACAATTCCGAGAGATTTATAATTTCATAAGGGCAACAGTTATAACTTATGAATATATTAATGTTCTAAGATTACGTTATTGATCAATGTATGACTTATATCTTACTATGTACATCATCATCATCAGCCACATAAAGTCCACTGCTGAACCTGCCAAGCGGCCTGCATCCAACGCGTTCCTGCTACCTTTATCAAGTCGTTTGTAATGTCTGTTATGTACATAGTTTATGTTAATACGCGAAACAGAATGATGAAGCATTTAATGTTCCTCTTGCAGGTATATCCTGTCAAAAGCTACAAATCATAAAACTAAATTGTTTTCGACTAATGTCATGTTGATGTTGTGATATCATGTAATGATCGTTTGTAACGCACGCGCGCGCACGTGTAAGCCTGACTGGAATATTGATGGGTGCGCAAGCGCAGCGCGCTGTGACCGCGCATAGCATTGTTAAACGATCAAAGTTTTTACTGTTTACAGAATTTTGCAAGGTTGTAGCAGCACGGTATTTATTTTTCTGTTGCCTTGACACCTTGATTATCTATGTCAGTTGTTGCTTATTTTTAGTTAAGCAGTTCTTTGGAATATTACATAGACTTCCTGCATTATATTCACCTAAAAAAAAGACTTAAAGTGAAATTCATAATTTACGGAACTATTCTTCGGCTAAAAATATCCCTGAGATGGGTAGAATGGCCTTGCTGCTATCAAAGTCGATGTTCGACGTGCGGAGACTTACTGTGTAGCTGTCAATGCTCCTGATTGTACCTCATGCTATACAGGAACCATGTTTTATGCGTGGAAGTAAGCCATCGCGAAGTACGACTACGTAAGATGCTGATAATTCCGACATATTCGCCTGGAGATGTGGTCAATGAGGAATATTAAAGGGACCTCCACGCGAAAATAACTGTTATAATACTTAATTCTTACTTTAGTTTTGTAACTCCATTCGACATAACATAAGCATTTACTTCGTACAACGACAAACCACTCACTTTAAGAAATAATAACAATGAAAACTACGTAGCGTACTGATATTATTCCAATATATTTTATTGATGATTTATTATTACAATTTTATAAATTTAGCCAAGGTATTAAATTTTATAAAATATTGAATCCAAAACAGGATTTTTGATAACCTTATATCAGAAACTAGAAAGTTATCGATAGTTAGAGCTGACGACTGACATGGTTTAAAAATTTTACGGTTGTCGGAAGCACATGTCAATGCAAACATTGTGTATTATTGCAATGGTAAAGAAAGCGGATAATTGCTCGTGCCACGAACAATAGTTAACAATTTCACACATGAACCGTAGCGATGCAATTTACTTTCCAATAATGTTGGACAAAATTTCTGGTCCCAATGCTTTTATATGTATTTTTTTATAGAAACTGGAATTTGAACAACCTTAACGCGAATTAGATGATACAATAGGTTTACATTTTGCATTTAATATTGATTACTTTTCAAAAACCGGATATCCGACATCTCTATATATTGAATTTACCTGCGATTTGACGATTTCCGTTTCCTTCCTTGATTTTAGCTTTGCGATCGTAATACAAATGGAAATAATATAATGCCCTATGACATTTAAAGGCAAAAAAACATTATTGAATTTATAAAGTCGTAACCGAGACGGATAAAATGGCTACTGAACAAAAATAAATGAAAACGTTCGCTGCTTTCGGAAGGAATTGTAATAAAATTATTTTAATGGAATTCGTAAAGCGCGGCGTTGCAATTTAGATATTAACGTTCGATCTAAATATAATCAAGGAAATGGAAGTCTTATTGACTTTGGAGCGAACTCATTTATATGGGTTTGCTACACTTCGTGAGTAAGTTGAATGGGTTGTTTGACGTGATATACCTATATATGTATGCCAAGATACTTGATATACTTCGCTTTTTAATCGACGCTAATATTAGCAAGAAAACTTGCATTAACTTCCGCAATTGATATTTACCGTGTACCATTGTCGTGTACACAATTTCAGCAAGCTGTAAAGTTGCGGCGAGTTCCAGGTGTATAGAATTATTTAAATATTGCCGCTAATCTACACGTATCTAAAAGTTCTTACGCAATATATTGCCGCGAGACTTGATTAGTCTAAATTTAGCCTTTGAGTTTGTATATTATGCAAATAGTGCAACCATTTTTCATCGTTGTATCCATCTCACATGATGTGGGACTAGCCCCGTCATATTGAATTTAAATCTAATAGGTGTTTTTTTTAATCTAAAAACACACAATATTTAATTGACCGACCTGAGAATCGAACGAAGGAGCTCGCGGTTCACAGTCCAAGTACGCTGCTATTAAATGAGAGTCATGTGAATCACGCTTTTATAAAAAATGTTCTTAGTTTTTACTCTGCAAAGTACACGTAGTTTTCACATGTCTAATGAAAGTGAATTTTAGATGTACCAATTCCCTGTAAGGAATGTTTTACTGAATAAATAATACCTTACAAAGAACCTAATTTTCTTTTTCATTCAGAAGATGGATCTTCATCTAGTTTGATGTCTTATTAAAAATTACCAACTCTACAGTATAGTGTCGAAATTTAAAAATACATTTATTATGTATAGTCTACACACATTATAATGTATGAATAATAGTTGCTTATTACATAGGTACTTACTAAGACTAATATTAAAAACATAAAAATAGGTTATTAAATTCAAAAATGGATTTTTAAGACTTCATTTTTGTAAATTTACTTGTGTAACGCTATAAAACAGCATTATTTAGAATTATATTTACATAAGTTTAATTATATAGGTAGGTACTTAAATGCGAACGTTTGCGATAAAACTATATTATTCAAGAGATGTTTTAAGATAACATTTAGCACAGTGAGCAATATTATATATTAAAATATTTGAAGCAATATTTAAATTTTAAATTGTTAAACCATAATGAGACATAGGAAAATGTAATTTTAACATCATAATAATATCTTTGTGCTCCCCTCGTCCATCTTTAGAAACTAGAAGCGTATTTTTATCCTTCGTTTCTTCCCATCAGCTGTCCTTACTTTAGGGCTGTGAATGCTCATTGTCATGTAATAATTCAAATACTCCCTTCCGTACTGCACACTGTTACACAGTGACACATCTCCTATAACATTTCATTTAAATACTTACGAGTTATTAATATTTGAAATCTATATTTGTACGAGTATGAATTGACATTATTATGGATACATATGTTTCGATAAAAAAAAACATTCTTTAAGAATTTAAATATCAGAAGTTATAAAGGTAAGCAGTAGACGGGCAGTAGTTTTACCTATACACATACTACACATAACTTCACCTATGCAATGATTAGTCAAAATAATAGATTACATCATTTCCCCTACATTAATAGGTCATAACAGAGCGATTTAAAATCCTTAGATACATTATGAATGCACATCTTCATGAAATCTAAAATCTAAAATTTTATATTTTGTTGCGTATTAATATAACGTTCCATAGCTTTAATTAACAATTTAAAACGTAAGTTTTATTGCTGGCAGATTCATAACTATCAATTAATGGAAAATAATACAAGGAAATCGTTAGTTCTTATATCAAATAAATACCTACATATACGCTAATAGCTCGAATAGTTTTATTTAAACTCTTGTTTATTATATGAAATATAAATACATACACTACAGTATGAATAAAGAATTAATATTAGTCAAA
Source organism: Manduca sexta (assembly GCF_014839805.1). Lineage (NCBI taxonomy): Eukaryota > Metazoa > Arthropoda > Insecta > Lepidoptera > Sphingidae > Manduca > Manduca sexta. The sequence goes on from NC_051131.1 coordinate 5,783,147, forward strand.
CATATTTCATATGACAATTATTTTAGTAGGGAATGTATCCAGGGCATAATTTACTTAAATTTTTTGGGTGTAATCGTGAATTTCGTTGTGACTTGGGCCAAAAAATTTTGAATAAATAAAACTGTTTGATATCTACCTATAAATTTCGGAATAATATACATAATCGAAAGTTAATACGGTTACTCATAATAAATCCATAATAGACTCGTATTTTATTTATTTGAAGGCATCTTATATCGGAATTTATATTAGGAAACGTATATAAACATTGTGGGCACCGTAACACACAAATACTTGTCAAACCGAAATCAAGGCTTTGTGGGTAACAAAATGTAGTAAATATCAATAACTATTCTGTGGTAACACTGAAAGCCGGCGGCATTTAAGCCAATAAGGCGGTTAGGCAATTAGTAATGAATATTATCTCGACTACAAGATATAAGTATTCTGGAAAGTGTTTCCATTAAATAGGTTTACATAGATATTATATGCAGTAAGCACCTTCGAAACAATGGACTATTGGTAAGTTTTATTGTATTTTTTTTGCTGTTTGTTATTTTACATTGCTATTTTAAATACACTTTACTGAACTCAAGTGATGTGTTCCAATCAAAGCCCACAACACGTTTCCCAAATAAAAGAATTATAATGACGGAATACATAGTTTCCGCTTTATTATCATCAATATTATGCTAAATCACTACAATATGTCTGACATTTTTTAAATCAATGAATTATTTTTGTTTTCGTACAATTTTCATTTTAGATACTTTTATAGATTTAAGAACATGTCCAAGTTTTTAATTGCCTTATCTAAAATAAAACTGTCTTTAAATTTATTTAAATGTCGATAGCGAACATACCTACTTACTACTTAATTTCAAATGACTAACAGAGTAAATATAAATAAGATTACAAGAAATAAAATTATGAATCTTGAGAATTATTATGATATTAAATAGCCTCATATTGATGTTAAAAACAGATAAAACATATATTTACTCTTTTTTAAAGTGGGGATTTAATTGATTTTTCATAATCAAAACTGACGCTACTCCGTAGTGAAGCCAAAGGACCTTCTGTCGCTAAAATCGGCGACGAAGTGCTTATCCTTCTTAAATGGCGAAATCAAAATTTGGATACACAAAATAAAAAGAAAAGTGTTCATTTATGTCGTAAGTACAATTAAATACTTTTTTCGTTTCGCTTCGACAATACTATTAATATTATCTCTAGTAATAAATATGCGACTTTGACATCTAAATGTTAATACCTTCCTGCTGTTGCTTTATAAAAGTCGAAGACGGGTGAAAACAGTAATCTGTGTTTGGCGCTAAAATGAACTAGAATAATATCATCGCATTTTTTATTGTATTTTGAATAAAAAAAACATAAATAAGTACATATTTAATTGATAAGGAAGAGTAAGTAATACCTGTATAATTTTCTAACTAAATTTTCCTCTCGACGATTGAAAATAATTGTTTCAGATTTTTTTTAATAATATAGCGATTCAATACCAAAGCATGAGATAAGTATACTTTTTGTTTCACCGATCTATTATTGTACGTTACTAAGAATAAGACCATTTAATACTAATACAAACGTAATGTTTACTTACGTTTATAGCGAGGACATACAAGGGCAATAAACACGAATCAATGAGCCCCGACTTGACGACGGCAAGCTCGGCAGGCTAACACCGGCTCACGAAATTCAAGTGCATAATGCATTATATTCCGACGGTCCAGTTACTTAAAGATGGTCGGAACATATATTACACACTGTAAATATAACACTTCTAACCAGCTGCTTTCACTTTAAACACCAATTTACAACCTGGCTTATGTTTCCAAAATCATTGCGGACGGCCGACTAGATTATTTAGTAATCGTCGCGTTAGAATCATTGACACTTCAACAGTAACTGTTTATAGTGTCCGTATTATTGTTTTCATTGAAGAAATATCTCTATGTCAAATGAGTATTTGTTTACAGTGATTACAAGCGATTTACCGTATCGAACGGTGTCACTGCAAGCACAGCTACTCTGTGTCGAGAAGCCGGCACCGACTACCGCGCGATTTCACCGAACTATGCCGAGTTGAGCCGACCGCCGAGCATATCGCAAGCAACTTACCGTCGAATCAAATTTTCCTATTCGCTCCGACTTACCTCCGCACTACGTGATAGAGTAAGACATGAAGACCATTTAAATGACACTCGAAGATAGAGAAGTTACCTTAACGACTGCACATTTTGCTTGCGTTGCAAAATTAATGTGACGTTACCAATACGTATTCATTATCTTTTAAGACAGACCAAGCAAGATTCTATTGAGGAATCTATTGCATAAAATTAAGATAAAAAATGGCTGTAGAGTTTCTTTTATGGTTAAAAACATACTAAACTTATAAAATAACAAAAAGCTTACTGCGTATTTTTAATGTCCTTTGTCCTTATGACTCAACTTTTGTGCAATGCTCTGCGGCTATTATAAGTACTCACCTACTTAAGATATGAGTTAAATAACTTCACCAGAGCAAAGACTGCTGCTATAAATTATTATAATTTTGTAATTTAGTATTGGTGTTAAGAAATATAACATATAAAAGTTATCAAAAATAAATGTAAAAATCCACATTATCAGGACTAATGAAATAACTAGACAATACACAATACATTAATATCCGTCGTGTATTAATATTGATGTAGACAACAATAATAACAGCCCGTGTTGTGAACGCAATAAAAATTGCGATGAAAGTTACATTCAAAGTCAAGGATTAATAAGTACTTGATATTCTTTGTCTTCGATAGTTATACGTCATATTATAGTCAGGGGGCCCTATTCCGTCTTTGAGGTCTAATCGGTCTGTTTGCAATTACGGGTCTTCTAATTGATGGATAACTATGATGCCGCGTAAGTAATAGATGATTTTTTTGTTTACCTATACGCCTAGCGCCTGTGAAATTTGTTTTTTTTTTACTGATAATGACCGTAATTACAATAACATGTATAATGTATCATTGTATATGCCCCTGAAGACGGAATAAGTGATATTGCACGGACTTGTCATGAAAAATATAAAAAAAAACAGTATTTACATAATTTTCTTGAAAATGAATATTTGTCAGTTGCAATGTGTCACTGGACGTCACTGATACCGAATACCTCATGTGTTAGTCAGATAGGGAATTTTTGCATCTTTTATTTTATATATTATTGAAGTAATTCACGTCTTGCATTCATAGAATTATTTATGTGTTTCTACTGCTGCGTTGATCTATTGAGTATTGCTGGCCCAGACCAAAGGTAAGGCGTTTAAATCATGGATTGCGACAAAAAAAATTGACTGGATTTTTATGTCATGAAATTAATCTGTCGCGACTCGGAGTTAGGAAGTCGGCGGGGTTGCACATGGTTACTTAATTTCCGTAAAGATATGCCGCAGTAGCCAAAAACAAGTAGTTCTTCATTAGTAATTATTAATACCTATAGAGAGTAGACAGAATATGCCAATTAAGCCATCACGCCATTTCAATAAGAAATGAAAGCGTGGGTGGCTCATAAAGTCAACTATAGATGTACAGAGGTATAATAATAATAATATCAGCCCTATATTATATACTTGCCCACTGCTGAGCACGGGCCTCCTCTACTACTGAGAGGGATTAGGCCTTAGTCCACCACGCTGGCCTAGTGCGGATTGGTAGACTTCACACACCTTCGAAATTCCTATAGAGAACTTCTCAGATGTGCAGGTTTCCTCACGATGTTTTCCTTCACCGTTAAAGCGAACGATAAATTCACAAAGAATACACACATGATTTTTTAGAAAAGTCAGAGGTGTGTGCCCTTGGGATTTGAACCTGCGGACATTCGTCTCGGCAGTCCGTTCCACACCCAACTAGGCTATCGCCGCTATCTATATGGACAGAGGTATTGGCCGCAAATTTGCTTTTATTATAATGTATAAGGTAGTAAATTCTTAAAAAAAAGTATGAAGGTGTGGTTGCTGTCCACACTTTGACCTATCGTAAGTACCTATCAAAATAAAATGTACAAAATAAAAATCCCTATTAGTTCTATAACACAATAGAATTTTACAACCACACCGTAACCTTGTAGCAGAATACAAGCATTTACCCCATTGTGTTCGGAACCTGATCAGCATAAATTCCACCTGTTTTCTGATTAATATGAAGAATTTATCACTTTAATCTCATCAACACTTTAATTTCTCACTTAAATGCAAAATAAATCAAAGTTACGATTCACTTGAACGTTTTTGGAACACATAAAATCTATATTTTTATTTAAGTTGTTGAAGATACAAATTCTAGAGGTATTTATTCGAATGCATGCATAAATTTACATTAGTACTCGCCCATATTTGGTATTTTGATAAGAAAAGATAAAACGTATAATTGGCAGATTGCGTTGAAAAACGTCACCCTGACTTACGTATATTAGAAACATCTGGAACTTATCGTTGTAAGAGATAAAGGAATGTACATTGTCATTGTTATTATTATCAATATTATTTTATTATTTACTTACTTTCAAATTTATATACAGAATTAAAAGTTAGATATTATAAGAAAACGAAGCCTTTCCTTTCACTGAGAGACTAAACGTAAAATCTCAGGAATTATAAAGTCAGTTCAATACTTATAGGTTGTCTTAAAAATATAACAAAAAACGCCACTTTCGTATATTACCTGTGAAATCGTGGACAGGCAGCGTACTGGCCACATTCATAGAAAGAATATAAGGTATGGGGATGGTTGGATCTCTGGCAATGTTATTAAATGCAGGAAACGCTACAACAAAGTCATTGATGTCATAACACTTATACTGTTAGCTTTCTTTACCTGCGCCATAGACAAAGAGAAGAATAACAGAGCGGTAGAATTAACAAAAGATAACGAGTAAAAACATTCATAAGCACTACCTAATAATCGCAGATTGGCCAAGTGATTTGCCAAAACCATCATAACTTATAACAACAGTTTTAATTGTGGAAAATTTTCTTGATCGTGTCACCAAAGCCAAAGTCTAAAAAAACTGCACACGTCTTGTTTATTATTATATTAAAGTTATCTAAAGATACTGGAATAAATTCTAGCTACGTAATAGATCTGATTTTAATGGGAAACGATTTTAAATACCGGTGAAATTTATTGCTTCTACTTTCAAGAATATGATTTAATAAATATTTTAGTTTAATATTTGGTCTATTGATAACAATACAAGAACTTGGGTGCCGTGTAAACAACATAAATGCAACCGCGTCGTTAAAACTGAATGACTAAAACTAATCAAATTCACCTCGAACTTAAACGAGTCAAGAAATTTAGATTTAGAAATTATTTTAAGCAGTCCAAATTTCAAAGTCAACAGCATGCGGTTATGTCACCGCTGCTATATGTGTAAATCTATAAATATTACATCAACGATTTTCGCTCACGTTTTGTAAGTGGAATATTTATTTTAGGTGCGTTTATTTGTTTATTACATCAACAGTTTTATGCCTTTGAATGGAACAAAACTTGGTTGGGTAAATATTCCACGCGGGGAAGAGTAGTCTAACTTTCGTCATTATGATAAATGAAATTACGTCTAAGTATAATTATAATACATTTTGAAAATCTTTCAAAGGCATTTAAATTGACTTAGCTTGTGATAAGTGCTAAGTGCCACGTAGAGAGGAGTCTCTGGCGAATAGAAAGAACTGGGGGTGAAGAACTTCTGATTCTAAGTTAACCCACACGGGGATACACAACGGCACAAAACAGCAGGTTTACGTTCCATACTATGCAGTAACTTCGCTAGATAAACCGTTAATATGAATTGCCTCCACGTCTTATTTGATATTATCTCATAAAATATAATGCAGGTATCAACATTGTAGCATCTTGTTATACTAGTTACATAACGACTTAATTATACCGATAACTACGCAATTTTTTTTAATGATTTCGGCCTAGCTTATCACGCTGCATCAGCGAAGAGCTAGGGTAAAGTTGGAGAACCATCGCAAATGTCAATATAAAACCTAGGTTTCATTACCTTTTAGACATATATTTCAGATCCAAAGAAACATTAATTATTGCTGTTCGCATACTGCAGGTTTGTAAATATAAGGTACAAGGGCATGCGGCGATAAAACTCATAGTTGAGCATTGATTTAGCACTTGCTCTGATGACTTATTCCACTCCACTATTCTATGAATGTGTTCTCGTAAGCGCCTGTAATAAGACTGGTCCTTGACCTCGAGAAACAATTTGAGGTCATTGTCAAGTTATATACACGTGTCAGGTCTAACAACCCCAGGTGAGAAAGTCTTTTATCATTATTATGAAGTTAAGCCAATTGTTGCCCCGATTTACGCCGGACTTAGGATCAGGGGCGTAGCTACCGTCGTATCGGCCGTATCAGTTATACGGGGCCCCCTAGCTCTGGAGCCCTACGTGGCCCATACCTACTTAAACTAAGCGGGCGCCCAAAAGTTCGTACTGTCCTGAAGGGCCCCAAACAAAATAGATATAGGGCCCCTCTGTAGCAAGCTACGCTACTGCTTAGAATATGATTCGCATTACCATACATTATAGACTAAAGAAAATTCCCGAAGACTGAATACCAACCAAAGAGCTTCTTAAAAAATATCATAGACTACGGTTTCGAAAAGTCTGATGTGAGTAAAATTGATTTCTTCGCTAGCGTGGACTCGTTCACAGAAATATTTGTCTTGGTGACGATTTCAAATCATATCGGTCTCTCGTTTTATAATGGAATCACCGCCTGAACAACGGCGTTTGCGTTTCATTAAAATATTAGGTTTTGTGAGTTGTGACACTGACTTGTGACTTAATTTATGTAATTATTTTTGTCATCTGGAATCTGGATGTAATATGCAGACATACTGTAGTTACAACGTGTAAATTAATACCATTTTTGTTAACTTAGCATTATTTAGTCTATTTTTCAACTTAAATAAATATTAGCACTTTATTTGCCGTGTGCATAACAAGTTGTGAAGTACTGACGTCAATGGCAGCGCAGATTTCGCAGCTGACTAAAATTGAAACGTAGATTGCATTTTAAGTTTTTTTATGTATTTTTTCTATTACACTGACGTATAAGTATAAACAGTTGTTCTCTTTTGATATTGGACCACCTAATTAATAATAATATAGAAATATTGTTTGGACATATTATTATTATAATTTCATGCTCATAGTAAAATTAAATCTGAGTAATGCTTAAGTATAAGTACATAATTTATTTTTAAACATTAATATATATTATATAACATAATATATATGTAACATTAACATATATTATATAACATAATATAACATATATAACATACGTTACTATACTGACGAACCGTTAATGCAGCTGACGCTGGAGTGGAGATCGCAATCAGATAGGCGTAATGTAGGACGCATGATTCGCATGATGGAACCAGACGACTTGAAAAAGACGACGGATAGGGAATGGATGAGAGCCGAAGACTAAGATAGTTCCGTTCACTTGGGGAGGCCTATGTTCAGCAGTGGACGGGAATAGGCTGATTGACATAAATATAACTGTTTTTTATACTAATGAAGTGCGCTTTGTTCCAAGCGTTGAAATGTCCGTTACAAATCGGTTTAAAGGTTAAGACTAGCAAGTTCTCTGCGGTATTGTGCAAGAACTTCGAGATTCTTTCATACTAGTGGGACTATTTCAATAATTCTATACACATGCGAGTTGCCGCAAGTCCTACAAGCTTCGGAATTTGCCGAAGTAAGTTTTTCATGACTTTTTTTACGATAAAATTCGCATGCGGAAGATAACACGCAAGTTTTCTTGGTAGTCTAAACCGCGCTTTAGAGTTCCGCTCGAAAAAGCAATCAATAGCCAGTTTGAAGAAACGGTCCAAACCAGAAAATGGTTCTTCGACACGTAAGTAATAAGTTTTTTGTTTTAATGATATTATTTTGGATATGAATAGATCTATAAGAAAATAGCATAGATACCTTTATTAATTTAGTGTTCTTTCCGTTTAGATTACCTTGAATACAATATTTGTTAAATAAAGTGCCAGAGAACCCATTTGAAGAGATAACTTGTAGAACTTTTTATAAGACAAATAAGATGCTTTGTACTTTGAGTCATGAAGCTCAAGTAGGTATTTCTACTCTTCCCTCATACCAGTACCTTTGGCGCGTCAATAATTACTTTAGCTTTTACATTGTTATAGGTACCTAGCGCGTTACATCAGCGTAGTGGTTTGTGATTAAAGCATATAAACATTTACATATACTTGTCGGCTCGATCTTCAAAATCATCAGTAGATATTCGTCCAAATGAAGAATCGTCGTTAAAGCCAGTACGTAAGGTACAAATCACTATACAGAACCTACGTTACATTATTAATAACAAAACCGCAACATTTATCAGTAAAATCACAAGGGAGTTCCAAGACGGCACTGAGTTCACTTCATAGTAGCCAGGCAGAGAGAGAACCAGCTGACAACTCGTGAAACCATCACGGCTCTGCCAAAACTCAGCCCAATTCCAGGCAATTGTCAACCGCTGCGTTATTCACGAAGAAGTCCTCAATCCTGTACCGAGCCTACATATTTTATAAGTTATTTATTTGGACAGAGCAGCCAGGATTTTGCTGTTAGTTTACACGTGACCTTCATATTCTTATTCTTTGAACCTTCTACGCATTCTTTCTTTTCTAGACATTGTTAGCTTGAGGACACTTTACAAAAACAAACTACGTAGGGAATTTATTAATAATGTAATATTCAAGCCATTTACTTTGTTAGTATAGTAAGTGTAATTACATTAATTATTTCATTACCTGTGTGTTATATCACCATGGGGAAGTTAAGATGACTTTGAACACGCAACAATTATTTTTAAAAGGATCGGCATTGCTCAGGGATACACTATTATAAATAACAGACGATTACAAAAAAAAAACAATATTTATTAGCCAGAAGGTTTCCTTCTCCTTCATTAGAGAATATTTTTTGCAGTTTATATTTTGATTGACTGCAAATAATACGTGCCACAATATGGATTGTTTGTGCTGTCCCTAACATTTGTATAAGCGATTCATAAAAGATTGTATCACAAATAATACTACTAGGTATTTATTTAATCGAAATGACGATGATTAAGGTCATCGTCTCGTACCATATCATATTATGCACAAGGTACCAATAGGTAAAGCATCCTTCCAAGCCGAATTTTGACCACGGCCAATCTTAATGGAGATCACCCAGGTACGCAGGAGATATTATAGTACACAGTGTGCACAATACACTTGTGCACTATGAGTATCATACCGCCAACATCCCGACTCTGAGCTGCGACTGGATAATTTTCAAGGTGGAAAAACCCAGTCACAATGTTTTGGCCCGACCCGGGACTCAAACCAGGGACCAAAGCGCAGTAGTCATACTCGTACCGCGTACACAATATAACTACACCACCAACTCAGTCAATGGGTACCATAAATAAAATTTTGACTAAATTATTATACATAATAATAATATACGTATTAATATTCCATACAATAAAACATACTTACTTTATATAAACAATATAAAATACTATTGGCGAGTACCCCGCCAATAGTATTTTATATTGTTTATATAAAGCTTATTCCCGCTTACTTTTTATAAAGCCTTTTTATAAAGTTATGTGTTAATAAATAAATTTATAATACAGGCCTCAATTACACGAATGGCTATTGTTTAATGTGCATGTTAAGTGCTTATGTATGTCGCCGTCAATTATAATATGAATTTATTATAGCTTTATTGTACACCTGCACATTTTTAATTCTTTAATTTTCCTTGAATAGCGTAATCGTTAAATACTACTCTATGGCACTTATCTAACACTACGATTAAAATCGTTAAGCTAGTTTCAGTTCTCAGAAAAATGGAAAATAGTAAACTTGAATCCAGTTATTGTCCTGCAGGCGTATGCTACTTACAACCGGGATATTGGGTCGTATTAGACGACCATACACTACCATAATTCTTGCAACTTCCGCACCTATTTTCATTATGAGTTATTTCGATATAACATATTAAGATATACGTGTTTAAAATGTAATAAAATCAGAATAAGTTATTACTGTCGCGAATGCAAGAGGTGAGTGGAAACACCAATGACGTCAAACAAATATGAATAAACATTGCTTTATGGGTTAAAGGTAAATTAACGTAAAGTTTTAAGACACAAACAAATATACATAATACGACAAGCGAGTCTAAAGTCTGAACAGTCCCGCTGCGCATTTCTTTCCAACTTTAAAATTTGAAAGTCCAATTCCAAACGTCGAGCTGCAATCGATTTGCAAACCGCCGTCTCTCTCTTTGTTAGTTTTACTGCTCCGTATTCACAAAGAGATGATCTTAATTTTGATGGTTTTCAACCAGGAATGGGCGTTGTATCGTTATAGCTTGTAATTTGTAGCCATAACAATACTGTAAATACACAGCTCAATATAAACTTACACAGAGCGATAGTGCATTACACAATCATACAGTTAACTGTGTCTCGTGACAGATGTGATTATTTGTGATTGTACCATTGTGCGTGTCTTTTCATCGTTATGAAGTTATAGGTCGAACATCGTTCGATGTCTCTAAGAGTCGTGCAAAGGATAGAGTAAAGATTAAGGACTACCAGGGTAACGCTTTTGAAGACGCTTTTAGCTCAAATAATAAACAGCGAATTTATGTAATAATTATGTAATACAATTCTCGGTAATCATCAAATGCATATTTATACTTACAAATACTTTCGAACAATGGATGCGACTTTTATACTTAATCATTATCTAAAATTTCTTTCACGGAGGTTATCCACTTTTATCATTAGTTCCGAACAGCGAACCAGACATTTTCATAATACATACAATATGCAAATATTGTTCCACTTCAGTTGATTATATCCATACTTTAAAATATTAACCAAGAATAGACCATAAGTGATTAGTATTAATATGTTCTCATCGTAATGTAATTTGTGCCCACATTCAGCCTAGTCAAACATTGAAAAGGTATAATATAGGTGGGAGCTGGCAGTAAGTACACGTTATGTGGCGTTACGGCTCGTGTGTTAAGTATGCCTGCTGTATGTAATGGATGACAACTGATGCGTGATGTGTGATTCCCTACCGACATACCTGTGTAGGTAAAGCACATTATTTATGAATGTTTTGTTAAAAAAAATGACAGCCTTTAATTAAAGATTAGGAGAAGGGAAAAATACTGTTCAGGTTAATCACCATTTAAATTGTTTATTTGTATAGCCCAATCTGTTCGAATGCAAATTTTCTACATAACGCACGTACATTATCTTCCTACATATTATATTTCTTTGATCCAGTTTCTAAGCTTTCTGCTGTAAACGATTAGTGATATTAAAAAAAAATTATTTTATCATAGGCGGTATTCGTTAGGCACCGATTCTTTCGTTCTCAGTTTTGAACCATTAGGAAACTGGATGGCTCAGGTACAATGTACCTACTAAACTACATGGGACTCAATTTGTGAGTGGGTGATCAAATAAATGATACAAAACCAACACCACACTACTTTAGAACGAGTAGGTACATGTCGGTTTGTTGAAATTATAAGGAATGTCCAAGTGTAATGTAATGATTTGGTTCCGGTAGGCAATCATTTGAAGTAGGTACTTTGCTTCTGTCTGACATCGCCCGAAGGTATCTTCTAACGGATCGTTTTTTCTTTTACTATTTTTAGCGTTCTCATGTCGCTAGCTTTTATGTTAGAAGTTACGATATCGCATTGCATCGTTTTATGCGTGGTGGCCACAGTCTTGGCCGTAAAATCTTGAAGCACACGATCGAAAATAAATTCAAAAGTAACAACGTATTTTACTCGTGCGTTTAAATAAATCATTCTCATTTTAAAAGAGAAACCCAATTGAAACACGAATTATTTTTATATTTTCCTCGCTTTCTGATTGTAACGTTAGTACTTGAATGAAAATAGTTTATTCTTTTGTAAGCAACTGTAAATTTAATAAATAATGGTTTCATTTCGAGTAAAAGTTGAGTTTACCTAGAGATGCATAGCATTATGATAATGTATGTATGTAATAATTATGAAGTACAAACATTTACCTAAAGGCTATAATAAGGAGTGCCTTGTAGATATGCAATTACTAATTACGAATGAATAGAGTTTATAGCATAATATAGGTACACATTTATCCCGAATACTTTAATAGGTAGTTCGTACTTTCTGACTTTTTTATACCACTTGTACATTGCATAAGTTTATTCAATTTTACACATAATATTAGTGTCGTCTATAAGTTAATACTGCAGAAAAATTACACATTGGTTTTACTCCTAAATATAGATTTATTTAATTTATCATATATACAATAAGCATTTATTTTAATCAATCCATACATTCCCATGTAAGAGGAAAGGACAGAATAAAAGGTTCTAGACCCCCGGAAGTTCGCACACCCATCAAGGTTCATTAAAATTATGTATAAGTAAGTTTTTTACACTCATTACGTAAAATTACATAATTTACGTAAATAACACTTACTTAATACAATTTTAAATAATTTCAATAAATGTATTCAGTGGCGTCACTAGCAATGAACGGAACAGATACAAATTTAAATGATAAAAGTATTTTTTTTATTATTTAAAATATAAATTTTAATTATATAATAATTAAAAAATATTTCATATGCATTTGATTCACTTGCTAAGTAACTTCATAAGATATGTATCTACAATAATAATAATAATAATAACAGCCCTGTATTATATACTTGCCCACTGCTGAGCACGGGCCTCCTGTACTACTGAGAGGGATTAGGCCTTAGTCCACCACGCTGGCCTAGTGCGGATTGGTAGACTTCACACACCTTCGAAATTCCTATAGAGAACTTCTCAGATGTGCAGGTTTCCTCACGATGTTTTCCTTCACCGTTAAAGCGAACGATAAATTCACAAAGAATTACATACAAATATTTCGAAATGCCGAGGTTAAGGATGGTCCGGGTTCGGTGAGATAGCTCATGACCCGTGATAATATCGGAGGGTCCCGCTGTACTAAAAACGGGCGAATGATAAGTGCAATGTTAGCGGTTAAACTGCTATCCGGGAACTTAATCTTGCTTCTTTATTGTAATACATTTTATATCTTTATGCATTGCTAGCCGGATGGACAATCCGCTAGGGAACAAAAAAAGGTCAGTGTTGCCATATTGATTAGACGGATTATCATCTGTAATATGAAAGATCTCTATATTGATGATACCAGCGACCTTATTTTACCCTAAAACTAAAGTTTTTATATATAAATATCAACGGCGACGGGTGAATTGTCCGAAACGTCCTAATAATATGCATAAATGAGGTCTGCAAATCATTCTAAAGATAAAAACATTTTACATCAATTACGTAAGGGAAGCTGGCAGGATTCGGGTCATATGGACCCTTCGCCATTGGTAAATAGTGCTGTAAACTTGCTAGTATGTACTATTTGTTTATTTAACATAAAAAAAATATCCATATTTCCGGTAACCTTTTGTTTTTTATAGTTCGCAGTACTACTATTTGCGTTTGCAAAAGCCATCTTCTAGTACAAAATCAGAAAATACATCTAACATTTTAAATCTGTATAAATACAGATACAGCTGTGTACCTGGCAATGTAAAAGATTACTAATGGATTAGGCGGAATTGTGTGAGCCGAACTAGAGGCATGAAGATTCTCGTGTCCATGAATAGACAGGTTTTTTAATTGTGGTCACAAAAAATATACTTTAACAGAGAGGGACGGCCGAGGCCAGATTATTTAATTATTATTACCTGGCCCACAATATAATTAGGTCCAAGTATTTTGTAAAGTGGACTGCAATATGATCAACGATATTGAAAAACGATCATATTGTATAATTACAAAAATACTCTATCACTATCCGCTAAAGCGTGTAAATATTATGACGAAGACGGAAACCAAGATTTATTTCGTTGATTATATTCATTTTGAAGATCCATGCTAGAAATAAACACGCCGTGCGTCGATGCGCGCACAATAACGAAACGAACGAAATGATAAATCCGTCATAAATATTGAATTCGCAATAAAGATTTAGCACGAGAATTCTTGTTGCGCCACATATTTACTATGCTTTTTAACCGAACATTGACGTAATGATACGTGTAAATTCAACACCACTGTCAATTGAGGTTTTTATACACACTGTTCAAGTTCAGAATATGCAAAAACTTGTAGCGCGTAAATACCGGCGAATGGGTGGTTAAAACTATTTTTATTCTTAATTTTATTTTATAAATGATTACGATTAAAACATATGATAATTTAAGTGTAACGTAAACCTACAACAATTCTATACAAACAAATTTGTACTGTAGGTACGAAGTTATGATACAATTCATATTCTGGAGAAAACTTTACCAAAAAGTAAAATAGCATTAGGAATACAACTTCTGCTGGCTTTCATTTTTGCGTACCTATCTTGCTTCTTTTGTACAAATTAGATTATAGATAAATAAACGTATTTATTTTTCTTGAGCACGTGTCTTAAACACTAATCAGACTATTCCGACATTAGATATCTTAATTTATATGCTGCCGGTTTAATATAATACATACATCTCTTTACAACTTACGTCGCCATATTATATATTTTAATTAGCTCCAAAATGCGCCGTTTGCTTATGACATTTTACAACCTGTGAAACGGTTTAGTGCTTCCGTGCTGTTTACAACCTCTTTGAAGCTTTTCCTGATATAGGTAATGGTGTAAATGTCCTTCTGACCGTGCTTTCAATATTTGTAAACAAATGCAAACAAATCACCTCGGCACGGAGCCAACGAGACGCTCTCATGCCCCGGAACATGCCTCATACTCAATTGCCCCGAATTATTTAACAAACTGTTATAAATAACAATTTACAAATATTTATTGTCACAGAGGTTATCAATTATCATTTATCAAAAAGAATAAATTAAAAGCGTGCTATTATTTGACTGTATTAAGGAAACAATGGTACTTCGTAAAGCACTGCTATTTAATTATACTATCTTGGTGTCATTATTATTTTTATACGTGATGAAGCAAACATCTCTTGATGTGCATGCAATTGTTGCGTCATAGTTTCCGCTTTGTGGTCACGTTAGGGTGTTATGCGGATATACCACAAATAACTTTTAAGACTTGTAGATCTTTACGTTTTATTTGTGAGAATTACTTTAGTAACACCCATCACTCTCGTCCTCTTATAATACGCCGTTTTAACATAATGTCACCTGTACATAAAATATAAATCGACTATCCCCATACCGAATTTCATCGAAATCCGTTCGAAAGTTTTTGAGTTTATCGCGTTCAGAGACTCAGACGCGGCTGGGAACTTTGTTTTATAATATGTAAAGATAAAAATCGAACTTGCAATCTCCCGAATCTCCGGTCATAATATGCATACATATTATAATATAATGCCATGAAAGAATGAGGCAATTATTTAAGAGTGTCATAAGGATTTCAAATTATTACCTACTCGCTCGTAGTCGTGTACCGGTTTCTTTATATAAATAGTATGAAAGTACTCACATAAATAAAATGGCCGTGTATAATAATTATTATCAACTACTTATATGTTTTATTATATTATATTATTTAAATGACATGTGTCCATCATTGGTGTAAGTACTTATATACCTTTTTTTGTTTTCGCAGAGAAACTGAAGATGTAAAAACAACCGCATCAAAATCGGTCCATTTGATGGGAGCTACCGTGCCAAAATGAGACAAATAGGTACATATACACATTAAACTTATACTACCCCCTTTTATGTGTCGGGAAATAAAAATAGTTTTAGTAAATCTACCTATATATCTTGACATTACTTACACCAAAATAATATGTATTACTTATGTACTTTTAGGAAAGGCATCAAAACTAAATTATACATAACGGATATCTTGTAACTATGCATAATTAAATGTTTAAATAATCCTTTAAGATAGCAGGTTAATTGTAGAGATTGATACATTAAAAATATAACAAAATGGATTAATAGATAAGTATCACATTTGTCTTTTTCTAGAGAACGAAACCGAAAATAATATATACCTAAGTAATAATACCTAATAAGTATAAACCTAAGCAGGTCAATGTATTTTAATTAATGTTATTGTTCACTCTTTCCATACCTGTGTTATTTATTAGTGGAAACTTCGCTGGATTCTGTAACATATTCTTTAATTATTTATATTTGATATTTTCTGTTTGTTTCCCAAATATTAAATAAATAAATAATATTACGAATGCTAAATGTTTCCTAAAATACTTTTCATAGTACGAAATTTGCCAAGGGGCAAATACCATTAAGTAATAGATTCAAGTTGAACGAAGTAGTGTCCATGTATGCCAAAGGAGTGTCAAGTTTATGCAACCTAAAAGTAAAAAACTTGTACTTGCGTCAGTTTTTTTTTGTATAGCATATAGTGAACAAGCATATGGGTCACCTGATATTTAAGTGACCTACGCCACCTTTAGACGTCCAAAACTCTAGAAGAATGAAAAAATCGCATAGGCAGCAGAGAGGAAAGTGAGTGCTTGGACCTGCATCACTGAATATACCGGGATTGTCACTTGCCATACAAAACGCAACAATAAGATAATACTTCACTTGTATTCGACTCTAGTTCAGAGAACTAGCTTGGTCGCACGGGCCCTTTCATGTCGTAGACAACTGTCTTCATTGTGTCTCTACCACTAGTCTAGGCCCCTGGTAGCAATTGTGATCAAAACAGTTCATAAATAACAGTTTTGCAACCCATTTTGCATTACCTTTTGGGATTCAGTATAATTATTGACTACTTGGATATTACTCACTTGCTCTATGCGTTAATGCAGGCTTACATAAGCGCGTGTGCCCGTTTTTAACAGCGGCATGAGCACGCACGCAAAGCACCTCACAAACCAGATTTCGTCACTTCAGCACTTATTTTCATTGCGACACGGCAAGGGTTTTCACCTACACAGCCAAATTCCTTCCAAGTTAGCACACGCTTGACCGCTTTCGCTCGGTTTGTGCAAACACAGCCTCTTACCACTTGCGACGCGGTCACTCAAAACCACTTGTTATTTATGTTGTTACTTTTTATTTTTGCTATTTAGAAAGCACGAGATCGTAATAGACGCGGCACAGTTTAAAACTTTTAGAATAACGGAGCGCGTTGGTCAAGCGCATGTGAAGCCGCGTTCGGTACAAATTATACGCGCGTGCGCAAATGTGCGAGACGTGGACGCGTGGCGATGCAGCACGGGCACCGAGAGACTGCGGGCTGTGGCCCGAGGCGTCGCTCGCGACTCGCGTAACGCGCTCAGCAGACAACACCGAAAACGCAAGGTGGGCTGCGATGACGACTGCCGACGCTCTTTCACTTACTAACAAAAACATAGTCGCGCGATGGCGCCCTAGAAATTGTCAGTGGTGGCGCGGTCGGTCGCCTGCATAACTTACTTTCGCCGTCACTTGGCCTATTTTCGTCACAAACTTTTCCCAATTCAATAAAATTATAGATCGATATAACCATAATCCATTGACACAACACGCGTGTTTCAACATGTAACCTGTTCTTCATCGTTCAAAGCCGGCGCAATGCAAATTAGTCAGCCATGTTTGTTAATACTAAAATCGTTGTATCGAGTATACATAATATACAAAACAATGATTCCATATAAAATTACTGAATATGGTTGGCGAAACTCTGTTTTGTACTTTAATATGGAATCGTAACAAAAAACTTACGTAGAAAATGGCTGTAGTTAATGTAATTATTTCCGCTTGCTCGCAGAAGAAAACTGGAACTCTGCAATAGAAGTGAACTCGATACAGCACACCTATATACAAAAACATAAATTCAAGATTTATTCCTTTTAAAAACCTTTTTGTTGTCTACACGAGTGTGAAATATATATCAATAGATAGATAATTTGGTATTCGCAAAATATGACACTATTATAAGCAATATGTTATCATATATTGAATAATTACGATAGAAGTTTAAACGAAAAGGAGAGTAGAAATTATTGCTCAGGCTTTGGCTACATAATGATTTGGAGATCAAGGCCGGCAATAAGTACTCTTCTTCGTACAATCCCGCGTCAACTGTTATTGATTGATTAAAGCCATTAATACTAGTATTAATAACTCAATAATTAATCATTGTTTAAGGCCGTTGTGACAGTATATTGATCGTAATAAGTTGTTTGAAACTCATAACAATATATGTATAGTAGAACTGTTTATTTCGGCGTAAAAGAAAATGTTTGGCAAGGATGGTGGCCGATGTTAGTGCTACTTCTCGTAAATCTAGATTTAAGGGATTAGCTGCCGAGATTTGTTAGAGGTTTAAGAGGCTCGCGATAGTTGTGTAACAATTCCTTATTTCACCGAACCGCAGTTAACTGTTATTTATTTTAGTGTGTTCAACTGTAATAGATTTAAATTAAGCGCCATACCTTATTCTATTGGCTAAAACATAATCTAAGATGGTACAAAGTATCAATTATAATATTAATAACATGTATGAAAATATACATCAATGTATTGGTAAACGCCGTCGTCGTTTTAAATTAGACTTTCATAATGAAATATTCCTATAATTAAATATTACAAACATTTATTATTTATATCTCAGAGATACAATTATTGAAACCGCAACTCAATACATACCTTCGTAGATAGATAATAAATTCCTAATATTATTAACTTACAATAGCTCATAGTTAATTCATACTTCTGGTCAATTCTAATAGGAAAGTTACCAGTATCTTTATTGTTGATCTATTTATTGCGGTTTTCCTTGTAACAGAACCCGTAGTTTTGCAACGTAAAGCCAAATATTTGTCAACTGTGAACAAAGGCGATGTTTTAGTCAACGAAACTTCCAATATAAACCACAAATCATTTATAACTATATATGCGTTTCCAGAAAAACCTTTGAAGAAGTGATAATAAAAGATAAATGACACCTAAGGAGGATATTTTCCTTTTGGTGACTGAGGTTTTCTTACGTCATTTGCTGCGTCGCATCAGCAGGTCATTTAGGTAACATCTGTAGAAGTGAAGCGTAGGTATGCGGAAATCAGCTGATCAGTAAAGGCCAGAATTATTAACTATACAATGTTTTTGTCTCTACATTTTACGTCGTGCACTGCGCAATGATTTTGAGAATTAAGTAAATTATAAAATTAATTAACTAAATAACTGATTTATTAACTTTCAGTAGAAGCCAACGGTTAATTGATCATATAAATCATAGTTTTTTGTTTTAAATACATTTTTGGGTGTCAATTTTTTTGTTGTTTATCTCGCGAACTCGATTATTAGCACCCGACGACCTTAGTACGATTGACGTCAGTGGGATTTTACTAAGCCGCACTTGCAATCGCATTATTGTGTTGATAGCAATCTTAAATATGATCTAACGATTTAACTTACGAGCTTTTGCAATCTTGAGACCTTCGGATGGCATGTCACGAGCAAGTTCTAAAACAACAAACAATTCTAAGTAGTGATTACTTGTAACAATTTTATTGTGATAACACTGACACACTTTATTAGCATGTTTATAATAATATCTGATTCCCAGAGTGTCTTAATGGCATTATGTGGCTTAACCTTACTGTACAAAACAAATTATATTTTATTTTTCATCAAAGAAATATTACACTGTATAAGTAGTAAAGGCAAAGTGGTAGAGTTTAAGTGGGTGCCCTCCCATACCGGTATTTTTGGAAATGAAAAAGCGGACGACACTTCTAAATCTATGTGGGACGAAGATCACACCGGCAGCTTGCGAGTGCCATTTACGGACTATCTTCCTATATTTGAAGAAAATTCAAGAAAAATGTGGCAACAGGTATGGGGAATAACTTCTCAAAAAAAAAGGAAGATGGTATACTACTATACAGAGTAATCTGCCCTCCCGCCCCTGGTATACTAACATGAAACCCTATACGGAGAGGAAATTCATTACCACTATAAACAGAATGCGATTTGGTCATTGCCGAACTCCATCCCACTTATTTAAAATGAAAATAGTTCATCAAGTATGTTGTCCACATTGCTCAAGTCCCATCGCAGATCTCAACCATCTTATTTTATCCTGCCCCAAGTTTAATCAACAAAGAAATATCTTTATTAATAAATTAATGGAAACAGAATCCAATTTTCCTAAATCAGTACTAGAATTATTGAAAAAGAAGATATTTTATCGACCAATGTTCCAGTATGTGCGATCTACGATTGAAGAATTGTAATTTTTAGTTTGAAATTAGAAAACTTGCAACATGAATAATTCTAAGAAATTGTATTTTATGGGAGACGGGCTCAATGGACTTGTTTCCAGAGCCGTAATAAATAAATTAAAAAAAATATATATTAGCATGTAGGCATTAAATAGCTTAAAAAATAGTTTCTAACATGAAGTATTCATTTAGCATTGGGTCTTTCTGTCTCTCGTATGCAGTTTTTCGTGTAAGTAGGTTGTATTGCCTATCTTTGCCGCTAAACAGCAATGTGCAAGTAAGTGATGTTACAAGAAATTTTAAAGATTTAAGAATTTTAATGATTCGTATAGCGAATGCCTTTTACCTTTGAAATACTAGGCTCTGGATGGAGTTATTATTTAAGGATATCTTGGTGGCCAAGATGAGACTTTATCAGGTAACTGCCTTGCTATCTGTTAGTCCTACTAATTAATACTAATGCGGAAGCACAACTATTAAAAAATGTGCCAGATTAAAAACAGCGGCTATTTTCTAATATATATACCTATGATTTTTCAAATATAATAATATTGTGTACTTAGATTAATGTGAAATTTTTTTAAAGTTCATAACGCTTTGGCAGCGACAAGTCTGGGCCCTCTGTGGAATAAAGTGCAAAGGTCACTGGGGACAGATAAATGAATATATGTATATTTTTTTAATTTTAAAACTCCTTGGCGTAGAAGCAATATAAAGACAGCTTGAAAGCCCGGTATTCAATTCCTAGCCAAGTTTCAATATAACAATATTCAACGGTTTGGAGTAAAGTATTTAAACCTTTCTACACATTAACTTAATCCAAATATTCATTTCATCCAAAATAAAATAGACTGTTTGAAGTTTATTTTAGTGAAGAAAAAACCATTGTTGAAACGGAGACAAAAGTTTGAAGGCATTTGAATTTTATTTTTTTTAACTAGTTTTGTGGCTCACTGTACATAAGTAGTTCCTTATTCAACTATCATTGTTCGTAAGTAATGTAGGATAAACAATAATGTTGATATAAACAACGATAACAAATATTTTTTAGAAAACTAAACAATTTACATGAGTATTTCGCAACTCGACCTTGTTTTAAACTGACGTGCGTACCGCAAGGAGTTTCAGCTACCTATAAACACATTTTATTGACTATGAAGCCAATTTATGTCGTCTTGAGGTCGTCTCACAGGGTTGGGTAGGAAGGCCGCGACAAAGGGCAATAGTGCGGTCCGCTTGAACCGTCTCCGTAAACACTTGGAGACACGCAAGGTTCGGCCTTCCCCTTCTAAACGTATTGTCGAGATAAACGATGCACGGCAATCCCGGTTAATGACGCGAACTTATTCGCCATGACAAGAGATTTCACTCGGACATAATAAGAGTAAACGCGCGGAAACATGGTCGTTACGTATTAGAGTACGTTTATGTAACGTAAAGGGCTGTTTAGGGTAAGTAGACGCATCATATTCAGGCGGCTAAGAGCAGCATGACAAACCAATATGAAAAGTAATTTCCGCAGCATTTGTTTCACATAATGATGGTTAATGTCTACTCTTTGGAACCATAAAAGTAGTGTAGATTTAACTTGGATGAGATGATGGAGTCAGTAAGTCAGTAGTTCTCAAATAAAGGGATAATTCAGGGCGAGTGGCTGCGCTCCACTAACCGACAAAGCCAAACAGTCTAATTGTATGTACCTAAATTCTAAACCATTAAAGATCAGCGGTATAGGTCACCTAGGCCTGTCCCGGGTGGCAAAATGTATAAAAGTTAAAAAAAAGGGAACTTGTCGTTTAATAATTTGTCGCATATACCAGTAGTTTAAGGAGCCGCTTGGCTCTTTTTTGCTATTGCTAGACGCCTAGGGGCGGTAAGAACTTACTCGACCTCACTATTATCGGTATCATACATAATATTAGAATGCCTGAGTCGCTCTGCAGTGCATTAGTAGAGCATTATCTGCACTTGTTATATTTGTTAATGTTACCTTGGTTCACTCATTGCAAGCACATGAAATTTAACAATACTTCAGATTTAGCTGACGAGGTTTCTGTGTCAAGGTTGTGTGAATTTAGGCAACTACGAAATATTAGAAATGTATTTTTCTGGCAATAAAGACACGTGTGCATGAAACCCCGACCACTACCTTATAATAATTACAATATCACATACTTATTAACTCTGTCCCTGATCATTTGGAAAAAGAAGTACTTAGTTACTAATGAGGAAAAACATAATTATTTCCTCTAAATGTACTGTACCTAGGATTTTACAACCAATTAAAGAAGAGTATTGAATTCACATATACTGATGTATAAAAAATCAAACACATATAATGAATAATACTTGCATTTATTAAAGGTACAGACAGTTATATTCAGAAATATAATTCACAAACTTCTAAAAAATAATAGTAACCCGTTATATACGAGTTACTCATGGACACTTGTAAACGTTGAACATTAAACATCTTAAGTACAAACTATAGTTATGATTTTATTTTACATTATGTACATTTTGTATTTTACTGGGTTCTTACATGATAGCTTAAGTATCACAAATATTGTAAAACGCACATTGCATTTATACTACCATTAAATCGACGGTTAAAAGGCGAAATGCCATAAGCGATTTTTTTTTCAAAAAAAATTTACTATTTAAAAAAAAAACATAGAAAAAAGAGTTAATTTGAAATATGTATGAATCTTATCAAAAAAATGTCGCTCAAGACAATTAGCCTTTCACCTGCCAAACTTATATTAAATGTTAGAGCTCTCTGGATAATAATGTAATACAATTTACATACTTTTGTAGATATATAACTATATATGTGTTACTAGGGTATTTTGTAAATCATGCCCTTGTTTATTACATTATTATCCTGAATGCTGCATATGTACGTATCTTTATGCACCTATTGCTGACGATATAACATAAATATGTACACAATCTCTTATACATTTAAATGTCTTTTACTCTTAAAGTGAATGAAATTGAAATTAGGTGGAACGAAAAAAATTTCGATGGTCCTTATGATTTTTACTTTTGTATACCTTAATTTTCTGTGTATAAATATGTACGTTTTAATACTATAAATTTAATGAATATTTATTGTGGATTTCAAAATTCAAATTGTCAATTATATAAGAGGCTGAATTCAAACATAATAATATAAATACTATTTATAGTCGATAACTATAAATTGAAATACACAAAACAGAATATAATGTTTTTAAGTTTGATATGTTTACGACTATATCAGTACACAAAAATGAAGTTCATTTATAACCATCATAACCACCAGAACGAACAAAAAATATGAATATGTTCACAGACCTTCCATTTAATTATAAACAATTAAATATTAAAAATAAACGAGTGGATTAAGTCTTACATAGCAATTATAATATAATAACAATCGTATAAAATATTCAGTCGTGTAAAATATTCTTCACAGTAAGTATGATTCAAAAAAACTTAATTAAAATCTAACTCTAGACATTAAAGCTTCATTGTTCCACGATCCATAGCTACTGACTTTAAGTAGGAATGTGTGATAGGTATATACAAAATTAAAAATGATTTCTTAATAGTATAAGGAATATATTTTAACTAGCCCGTCATCAAATGTCACGAAAATAGATAATGTATAAATAAAATTACAAATGAGAAGTAAAATTTACATACACCATGGCACAAACAGTGCTAAGAAATAGTTTGAGTTCTTGAATGAAATGTTTACGCACGTCATGTTACAATATATTTAGGTTAATTCCTAATGTTCAAAGATATTGAACACTGAAATATACATTAATACAATCTGCCTACTCCTCAATATATTTCCAATATTTACTTGATGGATTGGTACTTAATTGTAGTTATAATGTATGGTTTATAAATTATTCAATCATTATAAATAATTTCCTACTTTAATCTAAATTGTTTTGAATTTACTGCGACTTATATGAGAGTATAAAATTGATTTCACAATCTTTTGCGTAATTTAGGAGGCATAATTAATTATGAGCCTTAACAGCCTATATTTAGAATCTTTAATAGTAACGATTCCCAATTAAGCGACACAAAATGATACCGCAGGCTCTTTTCCCAATTAAAACGGCACCTGAGACCTCCATTACTCTTAACTGTTATTTTTATTTGGGAACGCGATACTTAGGGATTGTCCTAAAATTTAGAAAATACTAATTAAACATTATTTTATACGTGAAATATATATTTTTTTGTTTTTTAAACCAATACGTCCCATAATATGTATTACAAATGTTCATAATATATAACTTGAAGAGTTCGTTTTAACAGTCAATATTTTTTCTTTTCAATATATTTGTACTGGGATAGCTGTTTCGCGTAGGTCATAAAAATGACTTAAAATAACAAAAATAAGTAGCTACTGCTACGTAAATTGGAATGCATAATCATGATCATAACCCTTATCACTGGTAAATGTTCACCACGTTCCAGCTCTTAACGATTTATTGGTTAACACTTGGAATACGTTTGATTCCTTCCTAACCGAATTTCGGCAATCTCAACGGAGAGCTGCCAACGCAGGACATAATATTATAGTGCACAGGTGTGTGCGCAATACACAGGTTCACTCACTGTTCCTTTACTCTCGTAGTTTGTTGAGACGGCGATCCGACATGACCGGAGAGAGATCGGAAGCTACGTTTATATATGTAATGATTTCTAAAAAATGGGAAATTTAATTACCTTTAAAAACTGTAGAAACAAACAATACAGAAAGAGCAGCGAGAAAAAAATAACTTCACTCTGCAGAATTATACTCAATAATTAAATTCATTAATGCTTTCTTTAATCACGTTATTTGACGATAAATAATGTAGGAAATAGTAAATACATTTTTAGTAATGTATCAATCTTCAAATAACCACAAATACAACAAAAAGTTGTTCACAAGAAGTGTGAACTACATAATATTATTCGATTTCGGAGCGGTCACTGAGGAACAATAATTTATATAAAGGACATAAGACAAGCCGCACATTTTACTTCATACTTTTAAAAACATACATTAGTGTATAGCTATGTCCACCCTCGTACGTTTTCAATTTCATTTTACATCTTTTCCATACATATCATAAGACCATCATGTATTTATAGTATGAAGTATGTTTCAATACATTGCTTTTGTGTTTCTAAGGCGCCACACATATTAAGACTTTATAGGAAGATGCAACGTTAAGACCCACGATTGTGGACACAGCTTAAGAGTGAAGGAAACAGTTAAGACCCACGGCTGTGGACACAGCTCAAGAGTGTCGGTTGTTAGTGGTAGTGCGAGAGCTTGCCGGGCCGCCGCGGCGGAGCAGAGTCGTACTCGTAGTAGTTGGACTGCGGCCGCGCGCCCCCCTCCCTACAGGAGCGCTGCGAGGGGTAGCCACCCGCCCCGACCCGACGACTGCCCGGACCAATACAAATACCACTTTATTATTATTATCTTTAGGTATAATTCATTTACATACACATAAACATAATTATTCCGGCAGCATGATTAATAATAAAGTTTACACGAACAAATAGTAACAATTCTATAAAGGTGCCTACTTTTAATAACTATATCTACAAAGCAACAGGGAACTAAAACTTACCTACGGATATCTACAAACGTGCATTGTCTACCTCACTGCTATTGACTATAATATTTAAAAATGGCTGCAGGAGCAATGATAAATTTCGCCGCAAGTTTTATTGAAGAAAATAAATTATGGGAGAAATATTATCCGGAACTTTCCGCAAACAATAAAGTATGTCATGTATCTTCTGGAAGTTATGAAAGGTTGTCGGTCATTGATCTATGTCAAACTCGGGCTCAGATGTGTACTTAGAACTCATTGTGGGGGTCAGATTTTTTTTAAACACGTCCAATTTATTTTATTTTATAAAGTGTTAAAAATACTAAAGGTGAGATGTGTGAGTATAGCAAGCATTGTGGAATTACTATGCGCAATAAGAGCGATATAAACGCTTATTTTAGGAGTACGTTAAAGTGAGCAAATATAAGATTAACGATTTTCTTACTTAAAACCTATGAAAATTTTAGTTTTTTTTTACATAAATAAAGTATACCTCCACAAAGATGTCGAAATATCCAATTACCAACTTGTTATATATGACTTGCATAAACTATACACTTTTTTTTATTGAATGAGGATTTGCGTAATGGCAGTTTAGTAATAGAAAAAAAAATATACTGCCCCATTTTCCTTCAATATTTGGCTAAATGACATCTACATATTTTTTAAATCTTATATTTATGGCTCCAAGCAACTAGACATTTATAAGACTATAATTATTAACTCAAGTTAGCTTAAAAATATACTTATGTCATTACAAAACACAAGCATCTTACCGATACAGTCACAGAGAAGCAGAAACAAATAATTCAAATAAATTATCTTCACTACTTTGTTTACTATACTAGCACATTTTATGGTCTAGTTTAATTATCGAGTTAACATAAAACGGGGATGATGATTAATTGTAAAATACATTACTGTTATGTATAATGTCTCTCGGGAATTAAGTAAGTTTAATTGTCATTATAATTACGATCATATTTGAATAATACTGATTTGATTAGTTGTTGTTAAGACACTGGGTTATCTTGTGATGAAAAGCTTGTTTTATTGTGAATTGATTTATTTTCAATTTTTTTACATTATTTTATAGCTTAAACAAGCAATTACAATGAGTATTTATTAGTAAATATAATTAAAATAACTAAGTACTGTTTATTTTGTATTCATTTTTAATAATACCCTATAATGGTAATAATAATAGACGTAGAAACGTCGAATTATATTTATTATTAAAGTAATGATTGTAATGATTTAATTCAATATTTACAGGACTCCTTAGTCTATAAATTTTATTATAATCGTTTGGAAAAAAATATAAAGAAAGTTGATGTAATTTGGATTCAATTTTAAATATTCCTTAATTATCAATTTTTTTTTAAAATAAAACATGATGAATGTATACAGTTGAAATGTAAAAAATATATTTACATTTAATTTTCTAAATTCTTAGAATATGTGATTTATGCCAGTCCCATTCGCTTCTAGAATAAGTATTAACATATAATCACCTCTCCTCTTCTGCCTTGGCCCTCTGCGCGTGCACCTGCCGCCGCATCTGTCCGATCTGCACCTCGCTGAGCTTCTCACGCCGCGCGCTGGAATATTCGTCATAACTGGATTTAAAATGAATTGGTGATACATGTGTGAACGAGGTGTTTGTGGAGAAATGTGTGAAACTTACTTCAGATTTTGTTGTATTTCTTCGTAGTTCACGTAGTGGCCGGTGGGTCCCCACGCACTATCTAGGCCCTGCGAGCAAATTGAGGTTAAATAGTATTAGATTTTTTTAGGAACTATTTTTAGAATTATTTCGACCTTATATTAATGTTACCTACTAAAAAAAATCTGTAATCAATATATATAAGGCACAAGCCACAAATAATCAAAATTACCTGATGGTGCATAGCGGGTGGTGCGCGATAGGGGGGCACGCCCCTGTCGCGTTCCTCACGGTCCCTGCGTTCGGCCCTGTCGGCTCGATCGCCTCGCTCGCTGCGGTCTCGTCTGTCACCACTTGCCCCGCTGCTTTGCCGTGAGTGCTGCCCCTCTACCCTGAGACATTGGAAAATTAGTAATCAGTATTTTGAGAGCAATATGCACTTATTAAATTATCGTTGTGTATTTCTGTTTTTTATAGCATGCGGAACAAAAGAGCAAGCGTAGGACCTGATATATTAACAGATAAAAATGAACAGCAATAATTGTTTCACACTTTATTGCCTCAACCTTATTACATATACAAACATTAATAGGCTAAATACATTGTTATTAACGAGTATGGTTTGGAATACCTCAGCAGTGTGGGCGGCTCGTCGTCCCTCCGCTCGTGCGCGCGCTCCTGCCGCTCTTGCCGCTCGTGCCTCTCCTGCCGCTCGTGTCGCTCGAGTTGTCGCTCGTGCGCCCTTGAAAGTGACTTCTCTGAGGAACGACCCGGTTGTGATCTTCCGTATACTTCGCTTTCGGTTTTCTTATGCGGCTTGCCTATCCTGTATTATAAAGTACTTAATATTAACGATGTTCATGTTTCTCACAGGCACATATTATTAAGAAAAGTTTTTTATCTATTCATTCCCAACTACTCTTTTTAACACATAGCACTTTTTTACTAAATATAAATCAATCCAGTTTGCCCATATTACTACAACGACGAAAATTAAATATGGATGGCATCGTTCCCCACCTGAACATAGTCGATAAAGACTTGAGTAAAGATGGTTTCTTATGTGAAAGCGACGACTGTTGCGGTGACCCCCTAACTATGTCCGGCCCTGTGTTGTCATCCGTCAACCAATGCTTTAACGCTGTAACAATACAATGTTATTGTAACAATACTGTTAAAAAGAAGGCCTGGTACGTATACTCAATTTATTAAAGGTTACTTAAACTTTTTTTCTTGCACATTAGATTAAATTTCAAATAATAATTTGAATCTAGTTCAAAAACAAAAAGTGGAGTAACTCACGTGGATGGGCCCGAGCGTAGATAGGTTCGTTGCGTGGGTTCCTTTGGTTTTCTTGTATCGCTGTCTGTAACGACTCTAGACTTGACGATTTTCTCATCCCTAACGCTGGGCCGACTTGCATCGCTGAAGGATGAAGAAATAAATGAGTAATGTCGAACATACAGTAAAATCTTAATTACGTAAAGATAACAAACACTAATTGTATTAGCTCACCGTTGATCGCCTTGATCTCCTTGATCTTCTTGTAGGTGCCGGTGGCCTTGGCGTCGAGCGCGGCGTGTCGCTTCTCGGACATGGAGCGGCGTCCGACCGCGTCGCGGCTGAAACCCGCTCCCGCGCCGCCCGCGCCCCCCGCGCCCGCCGCCGAGCCCGTCCCTGAGCCCGCACCACACTCGCTGCCCGATTCGCCGCCGCTGCGTCTACCAAAGAGATATTCAACATTTATTAAATTATACCCATCGATAAAAAAAAACTGATTTGAAATTTTATACAAAATAATGTATTTTTGATAAGGACTTGAAAAATGACTCCACTGCCCGTGAATATAAGAGGAAGGACGTCCCAATATAATATCGATTAAGATGAAATAGTTTTATCTCGCCGCTAGTCACAGTTTTTAAAAATAGAACGAATCAATACGATTCAAACAGGCTTACCTCGTCGTACCATAATCTTCTTCGATAATAACATTATGATGCGCCGGCGGCGACCTCGACATGTGCACGTGCCCCAGGTTCTGTCTGTAATGGTGACCGTTCAATGGAGGTATATCCGCCTGGGTCGCCATGTAATAGCTCTCATTCCTCAGTCCCGTCAGTCTATCTATCACAGGGTTCCAGCCGTCCAGCCGACTCCACTCGAAGCTGTCTCTCTTGTTGTCGTGGGGAATCGTATCTTTGTCTCTTTCTAAGTACCCTTTGCTGTCGTCCGATTGGTTTGACACCCAACTGTTGTTGTTGTTTATGGTGACTATGGATGCGTGTTTTTTGGTTTTGCCGTCGTGGCTGTCGAGACCTATGAAAGAAAACTCAATAATAAATCAAATAATAATTCAAGATTGAAAAAAAACTAAATAAATGTGCTCATATTTAATTTACAACGGGTGACAAAAAAACATCGACGGTTCCTTACTGGTTTGACATTTTCTTGAAACCTTAGCCAAATGATTATATCATTATATAGAAAAAGCACTCCCAAGAGTCACTTACCTTCGTTCTTATTAACGTCGTAGTCGGAGAAGTTGTCGATTTTGTTCTCCTTGTCACTGCTCGAGTATATGACGGTGTTGAAGTTCTGCGAGCTGGTCTCGTTTGAGTTGGTTGTGTCGTTGCCGTTCGGCGGCGTGTCGTCTTTCCACCTCGCCAAGCTGTCAATGCTGTCTGTAAGGTAAAACTATTAGTATTCCGGAAATTATAAATTGAATTGCAATAACCACATAAGTGATTGAGGCGTTTTAAAATTACGCTATTGAATTGACTTAGAGAAAAAATTATATCTAGGGTTACATCATTACTACTATTACTAATAGGTTAGTGTGTAATATCTACCCTAAATAAGAAATATTGTAGTTGACTACTTTTTTAATATAGGTACTTATCAAAATGACATGTCTATCAAAATTAAATGGAAGTACATTTTTTTAAATTCACGCAATAGTAAATAAGTTAGAAAGCTATCAAATATTATGGACGGGTTAGCGGTTGAATAACAGTAATTGCAAACTGTGACGTCATCGAATGTTACCGACCATAATACTCCGTGGGTGAGAAAGAGATAGTGCGGTAACTTCAGCACGCCCCCATTTTACTCACGACAATATTTTAAACATGAATAACTGATTTTACAGCAGAATTTATTTTACGTATTATTAAATTTTTTTCACTCTAATGGGGACTGTGTAATCAAATTAGGTGTATTATGTCTGTATGGTGTGAAATGTACAAGGTATGTGGTGTATACCAGTCCTGCGCGCGACGGTGAGCGCGATGGCGCCCCTGGCGGCGGGCGCGGCGTGCAGCAGGGCGCGGCGCAGCGTGTCCATGGCCTCGGCGTTGGACTGCCCCACCAGCGACACGCCGTTCACGCTCAACAGCTGGTCGTTCGTGTGCAGCCTAATCATACCACATATTATTTGTTTTTTCGTGGGCAGACTAACGCCAAATTTAGACTCGCAAGGTCCTGTAGTTAATATGTTACCCAAGAACTTCCAGAGCCAATACCTACTACCGGCATTTTTAATAGGTTTCTACACATGCAACTTGCTGCAAGTCCTGCGAGCTTAAAAACATGCAGAAATTAGCTTTCCTCGGTTGTCAGAAATCGACTTCTGCAAGTATTTTTTTCTAATTCATATCCTGTTTAATAATCACCACATATTCTACTACCTTCTGATCTTACAAATCAGTAGGTAATAGAATATTAATATTTGGGTTGTTGTAACAAGCCTATAAAACCCAAATGATTTTGAAACACGATGACCGTGGATTTATTACTATTTTAATTGCTTTCCCCACATCGTTAAACTAAAAAAAACATTTTTTTAGTTTAAAGTTTAATTAAACTAAAAAAATTTAATCTCATATTTTACGCGCGTTTAAAAATATTTTTTGCCCTTTGTATCCCTCTCTCTTTCCTTTCTGACACATTAGTTTTTTTTTAAGATCCTTCGATGGAACATTTGACTCTTTTAGCTAAGTTCTTTTCTGTTGTTATTGGCATTGGACAGACAATAAGTTTAAAAGGGACTTCCAACGACATTAGCTTCATTGCATATTATAAAGTAGTATCGTAGCAATTTACATATAATTTTCTTGTCTACTTAAACCAGCTTGGATAAAAAATTGCATCATTAAAATCCAATTAGTTGAACAGTAGCAGACACTATTAAAAAACAACTAGACACTGTCATCTTAAAAAATAATAATAAAAACGTTGTCACATTAATAGTGAAACGAATGAGTCACGACATACTCGTAGTTTAAGCTCTTAAATTGGAAATCAGAGGGAATCATTATATGAAAATTAAAGATGATAATATTAGACTATATAATTGGATAGTAATGATGGCGACAATAATAATGATTTTAAGACTAATGACGACGATGACCATGATGACGTACACTGTTCATACGCATATACACTTTACATTACAGAAAATAAATCTTTATAGATCTATAAAGGCTGACCTTCCGTCCCGAGACGCAGCACCACCGTTCAGCACGGATTTAATGAATATGCCCAGATCCTGAGGGTCTGGTCCGACGGTCACCTTGCCCTTCACGCTGATGCCGAGTCCCGCTTTCTCAGAGTCGTGAACCGGCACGTCCAGTCGCAGGATCAGACGATTTCTTAGACCTAAGATCTGGAAAGAACAATGGAAGTTGTGTATACTATATATGGTGATGTTATTTAACTAAACTTTATGATGGCTTTAGAAGTGATAATTGATAATTCTACTTCGGCCAAATTTATCTAAAATCAATAATTACTAAGTATTGTCTACAAGAAGAAAAGACGTGGTGTGTATACCATGACAAAAATAAAACAATCAAAATAACCTGGACAAATTCTAAGAATAAATTTCAAACTACACTAATAAAAATTTACTTACAGAATTAGAAGAAGTGTTAAAAGCCTCCTGCAGCGCGGTGTCAGCGTTCTGATCTTTGTTCAGCAAGTCGTCTTTCGACGAACTCTTCGGTATCCTCCCTCGCATAGAGTTGTTGGTAGCTGCGTTCTGGTTGATGGCGTTGACTATGCTCGACACCCGACCGTTCTCTGTTTTGACGCCGACTTCCATCTGATTAGGTCCGTTGGTGGGTAAGCCTATTGCTTTTTCTACAAACTTTGTCGGACTCTGCTGCGGTTCTACCCTCTAGAATTACACAAGTCATTTAGTATACAGTATAAATTGAAGTGATATTCTTTCATTTAGCTCTTCATATATTGCAACAAGCGGCTGTACAGTTTTATTGAGTGACAGGTAAATTAGAGAACGGTTTAATTCAATACCTTCAAGTCGACCAAACATATTGGAAATAGATTAAAAATCATTTGAAACATCACACTTCTTCTCTTATAGAAGTAGGCACCAATCATTGACAAATTTATTTCGCCACTCTGTCAGATATTTACGACTACATAAGTTATAACAGAGCCATCACTTACTTGTGTCCTATTTGGCACATTTCGTTCTACGACGATCTCGACGGTGGAGTCGGGCGGCGTGTTCCGTAACAGCGTGACGACTTGCTGCTGCGTCAGACCTGACACTGACACACCATTTACAGAGACTAGGCGGTCGCCTGCTCTTAGTCTTCCGTCTGATACCGCCGCACCCTGATCAAAATAGTTTAAATTAAAAAACCTATGTACGAATAAGTCGATAATGTATGAGGGTGGGATGAAACAGGTTTCTCTATTTCTTATGTGCTCAGCAGAGCATACAAGATATTTAATATGGTTATAGATAGTTTTACATACTACTATACTGCATCAAAATCTGGTTTTTCAAAGATTGCTTTCACACTGAATTCTTTTCAGCGAAGACTAAATATGACAACATCATACTTCTGCTGCTTAAAATTTCGACAGAAAATCTGCATTAAAAGTTATAACTACGTTGTACCTTGGGCAGTATGTTCTTGATGTAGATGGGGCAGTGTCCGCCGGTGGGGTTGTCGCGCGTGGTGATGGTGAAGCCGAGCCCCTTGTCGCCCTTCAGCAGCGCCGCCGACACCGTGACGGCGCGCCCCGAGCCTGCCCCTGTGGCCGCGCCCGCGCCCACCGGCACCTCCATGCCCGACACTGCACGCTCTGTGCTGCCCACTGGGGATAGAAAAGGTAGAATTTGTAGTAAATCTATGAAATAATATTTTTTCTTTACCCGACCATCTTACAGAAACCCTCTTCAGCGCTTTCATCCCCTATGGTCCATGCACACCTTGGGTGAAGAGCGCTCTTCTTGAAATGTAATCGTCCATAGGCAATGGCACTCTGGGACAGATCATGGGATCATGTCTTCTAATTGAATACTGCAGAATAGTAAGTCAAATAACCTTCTGGCAAGAGATCAAGCGGTCGCTCCTGGATCCCCGCCACATTGTTGACGCCGGACACCCATCGCAGCATGTCTTCGACCCTGTAATGATAGACATATACAAAATTATTTTTTATCCTGGAATAACTGTCACTGAAGCTGATGGTTAAGTTTGCTTCAATAATAATATCGACTATCGAAATGTGTTTACAGAGCCATACTGAAAAAAACTTACTGGATATTCATCGACAAAACCTAAATGGCGACTCGTTAGAAAAAGCTACTGTAATGAAAGCAATCATGTATATATTCATTACAGTAGAAGTAGAAGAACTCAGAACGAAGTGACCATATACTTGGTATCGTTCTGCTTTATTAAGTGATTTTAACTGACCTATGACTTTGATGATTGTTGGCGGGCGTGTCTTGACCCAAGGGTTCTCTCCTCGCGTCTCTCGGAAGACTCTTGCTGCCATAAGTCTGTAGTCTCTCGGCTGCGTCCAACCACACGCCGCTTCTAAAAAATCATCAAACCAACATTCAAAGCAATATTTTCAAGCTTTACTGTGAACATGCTTATTCATACGTTTATGACAGAGGGTATGTTCTTCATATTCTAAACCAACCATGCTTGCTCCAGAGCAATACCAGTTTAGTATTCCTGATTTTTATGGGTACAATGAAGGTATAATCATGTAACCACTTGCTTATTTGCCTTTACTGCTATAAAACTAAAATTATAGACTTACCCAGGCCCCGAGAACTGCATAGACAGCCTATTGGACTGCCGTTGGAAGTTTTGTCCGTGTCCGTGCCGGTCGTGTCGGTCCGGCGGCGCGTCCGGCGGCCGCCCGTCCGGCAGCGGGTGCACCTTCTGCGTCACGCGGCAGCTGTCGTCGCGGCAAACCACCGCTGCCGACCACCGCTTCGTTTGCTCAGACACCTAATCATTGTTTGGTATTGGGTGATACTTGTTTTTGTTTTTAATACGTGCATGGCAAAGTACCCCACTGCACCTGATGGTAAGTGGAATGAGGTCTAATAGAATGTTGACTAATAAGAGATGATCTCCTCAACAGTCAACACAATTATGCCGACTTGTTGGAACCAGATATATGCAAGTTGATCCCAGATCGCGACACACTTACGCGGGCCACTATGGCGGGTTTTAACACCTTGTGTACGGTGTTCGCTATCCGGGCGGATTTAAAAGATATCTTACCACCAGCACTGACTTATTGTTACAAGGCATGTTTTGGATGACAACACGAGTGTAACAACAATGGTAACTGAAGCATCAGCCTAAGTTACCATTGTATTCTTCAAGACAGACATGAACTTATTATGTAATATCTCACCTGTCTCTGAGGAGGCATGGTGTCTTGATGTAGGGTAGGTTCGCTGCCCCGTCGGACCTGCAGCCCGTTGGCGCCGTCCTCCAGGTCCGCCTCGCCCACCTCCACACACGAGTCGGTGTTTGGCACTCGCATACTTCCACCAACGCCACCGCCTCCCTGGAAACAAATGTCATTGAATTAATACCTCATAGATTTCGGCCACGGCGACCAATCTCTCTCTGTTCCTTCACTCTCTTAGTCCGGTGAGACGACGATGCAATATGACCGGAGAGAGCTCAACTAAACTAAATATTATTAATATCGATGTGGTGTATACTGTGTAAGGAACGTAGGCTTACAAGGTAGACATGCAAATATAGACATAGACAAACATATTTGATAACAAATACAAAGCCAGTCTATCACCATGATTTATTGTTGCGTGTGTGACCCAACCTTAATATAGGTAGTGGCATCGTTCGTCACAGCTTGGACTATTTTATTTTTCGTGGAAATTTCAGATAACAAATTACTATGTACTTAGTCAATATTTGAATTCTATTACGATATTAACATGAGTCGACG
Source organism: Manduca sexta (assembly GCF_014839805.1). Taxonomy (NCBI): domain Eukaryota; kingdom Metazoa; phylum Arthropoda; class Insecta; order Lepidoptera; family Sphingidae; genus Manduca; species Manduca sexta. The sequence goes on from NC_051131.1 coordinate 5,819,067, forward strand.
AAAACGCATATTACTAGAACAAGCAAAGAACGCGTTAGATTTGAGCGAAAACTGCGCAGGATTTGAATACAGAACTTACAATTGCAGAAGGTTTCGATCAATATCTATAATATTAATCGATACAGGTTTATTACTTTTTAACTATAAAAGGCTAAATAGACGGACGATTGAATGCGTGCCAGCAAGTTCTGTAATCCTGTTAGCCTAGTTTCAGCTCGTTATCTTTGTACCTACGTTACTGTACAACATCTATGTGGTATGTACTGTAGGTAGGGATGGCAGATGCTAGAGATCTGTTTCGAGTTTTTAGAAATTAAGTGAGACATTCGAATTTTAATTTTAAGAAAAATTCTGGTTTCGTTTAACTTTGAAAAACAAAAATGAAATATTTTCTAATTTCTAAAGTATTTCGCAAAATAAATATACTAATGTAACGAAAAAGTTTTTACGAAATATTTTAATGAAATTATTTTTTCTTTTTTTTTATTTGTTTGTCCTAATACATTCGTTCTATCAAAAATATATAGAATGAATATATTATCCCTATAAAAACACCCATTAATCCTACACCAGTCTGCGCATTTTTTTATGTAAACAATACCTAACATACCCTGATTTTGCAATATTTTCGTGATTTTCCGATAGCTCGATAACCATAACAAAGGGGGCGTTGCGCACGTAACGCCTGCCAGCGGCGCGGCGCGCCATTCAGCGACCGTCATTTGTTCTGATTATGTACCCGCTGCCAGACACCGTACAGTCACTACGGTGCGTACTTAATTGTTATCTATGAATAATTAAAGTATTGGAAACGAGTTTTTAGTATTGCTGTCTAATTTTCAAACGATTGGAAATTAAAACCTGCATGAATCTACAATAGGTGTTGTTAAAGTGAATTAAAATTGTAAAGGGCATTCATACCGTGAAGTTGCGTGTACCTACCCAAATAAACATCTTGAATTAATCTTTCATTAAACTAAGGTCTACCTATATAAAAAATTTAATAAAAGGATACCGTGCAATGCCCAGGTTTTATTTTATTTCTTAAATAGATCACCTACCTACTCATTTGAAATAGTGGCCAGTCCCAGCTGATTCGCTTGTTACATTTAAGTAAATATCGAGACTGCAAAACATGAAAATAATAAAATACTATAAAAAAAGGTGCCCGCTTTTCTTTGAAGTTACTTGAAAATAAATAATTGTTCTTTTTTTTCATTTATTGAATTATTAAAATTACTTTGTTTAATTGTTCCAATGTATTTTATTTCAGAACCTATCTATGGCATGTGACGTATTTACTTACGTGTGTCTGCCTTTCGAATAGACAAATACAGGGAAAAAGTCATTATTTGCTGATACATAGAAGCCCGACAATTACAAACAGAATAAAATCCTGCTACAACAATATAAGTAGACAGGCATTCTCATAGCTAATGAATTGTATTTTGTCAGAATATGTAATAAAGCATAATTTAAGTAACTACTTATAAAGTATCAATATTATAAAACTTTAAAGTTTAATAATTTCTATTTTAAAATTTGTCTACAAGTACGTAATAACATCAAATATTGCCTCTAAACTAATAACTTTCTTAACTAGGTATATGAATACATCAAAGTTATTATAGAAGTAATATAATATTTGTTTACCTTTTCGCCTTTGCCGAAACAAGTACACTTAGGATAACACATTCCCATTATATTAAAATTGCAATTAAATGAGTTTCGAAATTGATTACCACTTCGCGACATAACAAGTAGATTTTATTATTGACAAGGTCGGAATAAACTCAACTACAATAATATTTCAAATCTATACAAGTCACAACACGTTCTCCATCAAACCTCCCGCTCTATTTTTTATTTTTTTTTTTAACTGCCCAAGACAATATAATTTATACAGCCAAGTAAATTAATTTACTAAAATTAATTGTTTTACAATATTATATTTAAATCAATGATTATTCAGAGAATCGTTTAAAATGACTGACTCAAAATTTTAATATAAAAGATTTACATTACGAAACTTTTTAATTGATCATTCGTAGTTTATTACTGTAGACAGATTGAAATTCTCCAAGTATCGATTCTTCATAGTTTAGAGTTTAGTTTGGTTCAAAATATTTAAATCAAGATGCGAGATGTTACTAAAAGTTTCAACTTGATGGCAATTTTGAATTTTGATACATTCTATCAATGACAAGTTATGAATTTTGTTAAATTTTGGCGGGAAATATGAAGCATCCTGTGGTGCTCTTTTTTTACATATACATATATTCATTTGTTACTTGGAAGTCCATGCATAATGCTTAATTATTTCAAAATATGTATGCATATTTATGTTCCTACTTACCCGAAACATATCCGGAGACGCGGTGCCTGCCGAAGACCCGCTGGCGCCATCGGCTTGGGCGGCTCTGGGCTGAGGCGCCTGGTTAGCGCATTCCGCGGTGAGGGTCTCCCGGTCGTCAGCCACATCACGCACCCTGTCATCTGGATCTAGAATGCCGCCGGAGCTTGCGCGTAATGCCCGCACGCCTACCCATGTCTCTGGTCCCTGCAATGCATAATGATATGTTGTCAGTAAGTATTTATAAGAATATTTTATATTGTGACTTAGTTAATTTACATCATTACAAGGTTGTGGATTAGGTACATTTGGTTGGCTTAAGTGAATTTGGTAGGTATGTATTTTTCAAGAATTCAGATATAGGTAGGCATTTTATTACTTAAAATATTACCTGGTGAATAATTTAAGTTCTAAACTTAGTCATGATTTTAAATTAAATTAACCACAATCGCAATATGTCAGCAGTTCCCCCATATACAAAAAATAGCCATCCCAACAATATACGAGATATTCGCAATGTCAATGGAGCGAATTTCGTTTTTTTTTTTCAACACAATCTAAAGGAACTCCGCCGTGTTCCCACGCTGTATTTACGTCTTATTCATCAGAGAGAACACTCTGCTTGTATGTTCCTTGTTTTGTTTGATCGTTGGCCTTTGTTCGTGTGTCGCGCAGATCTCACTGGTTTCAACGGCGGTTTTTATGTTCGAACAATCATCGTCATTCACGGTATTTACTTTATCATCTGCCCCAAATATGATTACTTGCCTACGAAATCTTATTAATTCATAAACTTGCACAACTATTGCTGTTGAAATGTGGTCTGTTCCATAAAACGAATGATGAATATTAAGGTATTTAGAAGGTGTTCGATTACATTATTACAAGTTTTCAATGCAAGTGAGTCCTATCGGTGTTTATATTTTATAGCCCTTGTTTGAATTTTAATTGAGCCGTTCATTCACTGTTTTGTACAAGTGTCATAATGGCGATCAGACTACGCTAGAATCAACGGTAGGTACCTATAAATTTACATATTTTTTCCCGGTCGGTCGATTTAGGTCGGAAAATAAAATAAGGTTCGGTGCTAGGTTACACATTACCGCAGAAAAGGTGCTGTCTTATTTCATACAAACGAAAGATATAGAAATGAGTAGGTATAACGTAGTCGCGATACATAGAACGCAAGCCCTAAGTTATTCGAAACAGATAACAATAATAATACAAAAAATGTAAAACAAAATACCTTTAAAATAATGAGAATTGACCCATAATAATAATACAAAAATCAAGCACTCTTTCTTAAATAATATATTTGTTTCAGATATTCCTCAACATTGTTTTCATAATATTATCCATAATAGAATATCTTTATAAAATTGTGTACTATCTTCGTTTCTCTAAGCTAAATGTTCAATCGATGGTGAGAAAAATATATGGAATCATAAATACCCAGGTAACCGATCTCCGGGTCTGTTCTTTCGCGCGCAAACGTGCCAATTTTTTGAGTCTTGGCGGAGGCACCGGTTTCGCAGCGGTCATCTCTTCCTCCTCCATTACGCACTGACATCCACTAGCACATCACAATTTGCACTTTTATTTTTCGTTTTGCACATTTTTCTCTTTTATATAAATACGATTTCACTAACTTTGAACACCGAAGTTGTGAAACGAATTTTATGTTGATTTTTTTCTTTCCTTTTTTGATTCGGGAAAAATTTGAGTATTGCCAAAACAGCCGGTGTGCACGATTGAGCCTGAACATTGAGATACAGAGGCTCTGGGGCGGGTCAGTTGTGCGAAACCTTGACCTTCACACGCCACTGACCAAACACAGTCTCCCACTCACGCGCCTTGCACCAGATGTTCACTGCGCCCCATAGTGATATTTTTGTTACACTAAAACGCTCAGCTTTCTGCATGCACAATAAAATTTTATTTTTAATTTCAAACTTGGTTGCATAAAATTACCCTAGAAAATTGTTTTTGAGATTTAATATGACTGTATTCAAACTAAACTTTATTATGTAACATATTATGAAGTAAACGTACACAAAGTATGATGATCGAATTGATCCCTACGCTGAATAAAACCTTAACGTTTGAACTGTGTCTGAGGACGTAATCCGTGTAGAAATGCGTTTACACTTGGAATTTGAAGAACGCGTCTAAAAGCAGCCTACAGTGCACACGCGATCCCCTTGCCTTACGAGAAGACGTTAAGAAAAACGATATTCTGTCATCCACGACTCACGTTGCAGCACCGTTCCAGAAACAATAACGTCTCAAGTTTAATATATTATTATGTCCGGTAATGTTTGAGCTAGTATCTCGCTCACAAAGCCTGTTAACGAATACAGGCTTCAACGAATAAAATAATAGTTTTTACAAAGAATTTTAATTAGACGCGGTTTCGCAGTCTTGTTATGTTATTCAATTTCCAAGTCACGGATTGATTAGATTTAGGTATATTTGTAATTAAAAATATAAACATACAGATTTGAAATTATTAATATTTTTGTATTCAAAATACTTAGGGAAAACAATAAATGCGTTATTCTGTAATCGTTAATAATTTACTCTTCAAATCACATTTCAAGTATTATAAAGGTATATGCATTTCCAAATTTATGACAGTATAACTAATGCTATGTAAACGGTAAAAAAACTTGTCATTTCTTGTTAAAACAAGCGACTGAACATCCCACCTCACATAATATGTTTATTTATGAACTGTTATCTAAGTTCTAATTTGTCGCTGCCCTAATGTGGATTGCCAACGGAAATGCAAGCATTTATGGATGGAAAACGCGCGAGCTGAATTTTAAACGCGTCAAATTGCGTCAACACGGTTCAGTATAATCTATATAAAAATGCGCGGAAACATTTATGAAAACACACAATATGTACTGGCACGCTAAAAACAAAAACAAGGTTTTGAAAGTGACTTCAGTGAAATGCAGTTTACAACCGCGTTGAGAGCTTAAATATTATTTCACCGAGATTTAAAACCAACTGTTTTATATACGGTCATGAGCATTAGTGTTTCTGTAATAATTAGATACAGTGAATAAATGTGCAAACTTGTTTTTGAATGATAAATTCTCTTAGAAACAGATGGCTTCACAGTATCTGTTACACGATTACATCGAATCTGGCACCAATAGAATAATGAATCATCATATTAATTCGCTTGCAATATTAAATATCTTGCTGGAGCTTTTTTCTGGCTGTCTGTTTATCACTCCCCATCGATCTCTGTCAAGTGTTGTGAGCGGTCAAAGGCGTTGAAGTTAACATGCGTCAAGGCAACTCGCGAAATTGTTATGCAAATACATAGTTGCACTTGTCCGGCGCAGATTTACTATTTTGTGCAATATATGTAAATATAACATTGCGTTTTCACGCGTGATACACAAGCGAATGAAGGTAACTAACAATTTTTCTAGTTGTTGTTAGAGTTAATTCAAAGTAACAATAAAAACTTCCTCTATTACGGCGGAGCTCAATAAACAAATACAACCAGCGGTAATACTGTTAAACTAATACATAATATACTTCAATGCAAAAGCCTCAACTGTTTTAATGTTCACAAAATCATTGAGCCACGGAATTTCCACTTCAAATTCGTAAGAGAAAATAGGAACCTTGAACTTCGATTTGAAATACTAGAAACGGCGATATTAGTTATTTCGCGTATTCACTGGGTATTACTTAAGATCGTCGCGTGGTGCGGACTGAAGTCGCACAAACGCACGGCACCGAAGTACGTACACAACTGAAGCCGGCGCGATTAGAAAGATCTTCAACAACCACCACAAATAAAACTGTGTGAACGATCATACTGTTGAACGACGGTCTATCCACTCGTTCAAGGTTTGCGCCGTGTGCTAACAAAAACCAACCACTGCAATTACCTAACGGACTTATTGTGTACCAACTGATATTACAATAATGCATGTATATATAGATTTGATGTTATTGTCTCCTTTGAAGTTTAATCATCCATTAACATTTGTATTACATAGGGATTCAGTGTATAAATGCTAATCTCGTGGTCGACTTATATTTAAGTCCATCATAAAACATTTTAATTGGTCTACAGATCCTTGTTTTATCTATATTACTATATTATATTATCATCACAATCTACAAATTTCATAGATATTACGTACCTGAGTAATACAGTTAGATAAAGAAATTATATTCATTGAGAATTTTAAATTTAAATTTCATATTCAATATTGCTAGAATAAAATCTGGTTATTTTGTTTAAACAATTTGTGTGACAGATATTACGTAGTGTAGCGTAGAGCTAATATGCATAAGTAGATAGAAGTCTATAAATAAGATGAATCCTATTAATATTATTAGGTAATTTTAGATACTGAAGTATCTAAAACGAATCACCGTTTATTCACGTCTCTAATTTAATCATTTATTACATAACACACATGAACCATGTTTAGATATTTAATGAATCTGAGGTAAGTTACTAGGGCTGGTAGAAGAAAGTAATAATTCGAGGGAAGTTATTAGTAGGTTAGTAAAAGAAAATTAACACTATACCGATCTTACACTTAACTGTAGTTATATCTAGGCAGCAGACGCTCTGTCGCCACCCAATAAAAACACTTACTAAAGGCCGTATTAATAAACCGATCTCGCCTCTGAGTATGATCTTAAGTAGACATTTAAGGTATTGAACTATTTAATAAACAAAACTCAGCTGTCAAAATCCGTCATAAGATATAATTTAAGATATTTTGATACGCGACATTACAACACTAAGTGTTCCTTGGCAACGTCTCGGTTGATATCACACTTTAGAACGAACTTAAGTGGCATCTATTTATACGGTCCCCTAGGACCCCTAGAACGATCACTGAACATCAGCTTAGTCACTTATACAAGTCTGTAAATAAAAATAAAATCACTGTAATCAACAAACAGTTAAGCAACTACTGTAACGTCACGCTCACCGCACGGATGTTCCTAATGAGTTAAAAAACAAAAAATCAAGTAATATATACATACATTCCACCAACGCAAAGTTATTTTAGTTGCATGGGGTTATATTATGTTTTCTTTTTATAAGTCCAAACGAGGCTATTTTCAATTATTGGTATACAAATTAAAACGTTAAATTCTAAGTAAAAAGAGTGTTAAATATTCTTTGCAGAATTAAAAAAAATGTCAACCTACGGAATACACATTGTTCTAACCGATATCAAAATTAAAAATATATTATTGCTTTTTGTCTGAATTTCTCCTAGAACACGCAATCTTTTAATAACTATCACTTGAAGACCGTGACATACGCACAAGCAATGCATAAAAATATGTTGGCCACGTGTGTAACATTGAAATGTATTTCCTGGGTATAATGCAATTAGGTACATTACCTTTAGTATGGTTGCACAATGCCAACATAACGGTCGTTTCTGAATAAGTCTGTATGCACACCGTTAAAAGCGCGAAGATAGCGTTTGCCAACACCTACGACGTCCACATCTTACGGAGCCGATGTTCGTTGCTTACTAATCCCTTCGTATTAGGAATAAATGCGGCCTAAAAGGAGGAACTTAATCACATACCGTCTTGCCGTGGGCGATACAAGGAAAATTTATTTTATGGTCTCAACTTGCAATAGTGACTCAAGTGGACATATAAGTAGAAAAGAAGAAATATATTAATGTCTGCTTACGAGAATTACAATATAGTGATGATGGTCTAAATTACTAGGAGCAAACGTAGTCTAAATAACCTACTTTCTCAGTACAAGGTAATTTTATGAAGCTTTAAATTCATTTATTGTCTTGTTATAAATATTTTTCAACAAACCTTCCAAGCTGGAGATTTGTATCTTTTGTTATTGCTCGGTCGAGTTATTCTCCTAATTTATCCCAGAAAGTGTGCTTTGAGAAAACATAACATGTTATAACAAAACAGCTGCAAGTCAATCAATATTTCGGTGATACATTTCCCAGGTTGGAAGTTGTTGAAGTGTATCATAACACTGTGTAGTTAATTCTACGCAAACTTCTTGCAGGATGCAATCAAGTATTAGTCAGCTACCCTAAAGAAAAGAACTTGAGCTGACTATAGGCAAAGGAGGAATGGAATTATGGAAAGAACAGAATAGAACATATATAATTGTAATAAAATTGTCTTGACATCTTCAACCTAAATTTTTCTCTCAACGTTGTCCCTGTAATAAAGGATTTTTTGGAATCAGGCAGTCTGGGCCTCTGACAAGTAATGAGCTCTCAATCCTGGTAATTGTACCAATTTAACCGGATTGTATTCTGTATTATAATTTAATGACAGGTTGTGCGTTTTTGACATGTGGAAAGTCACTTTTTCCAATCATATATGTACTGTATTTTTAAAATAAAATCAATATGACCAACGACAATCAATATTCCATTTGAGTAAAACAATCTTAGTAGTGAGAATCTGAGTAGTGCGAGCCATACAATGATAAACTGTAATAACCACAAGAAATTTAAAAATAAACGTGTTGTGTCTGCCTCTTATACATTAATATTTGCTGCATGTTGTGTGTAACATGTCGGCATGTACCAACATTAATACAACAAAAAAAACTATTTACTCCATCTCATATCCAGACTTACCTACCAATATTCATAGGCAAACATAATAAACAAATTATGACGCATAGTAAGGTCAGGTGGGGAAAGTGCGCCGACGGGGTAAGTGCACCTACCCTAAAAAAATCGAGAACTATTGATGTTATACAATTACCGCAATCTTACATCTATGCCACTAACTGAAATACAGTTCCACTAAAAAACATAAATGGCTATGTTCATTTTAATACGATTTATTGGCCATTTTATTTTAAGTGTCATTTAGACCTGTAAAGCGAGATGACCCCGTGAAAGATAACATCAAATATTTCAAGATATTTAACATATTTCTGTAAACCAGTAAGGTGAATACATAGTTTAAACCTTTTATTTTAACTTCCTGCCTGAATTTTATTTATATACACTATAATAAAAGGATTTTTTTAGCAATGCGAAAAAATGTACCTAAAAATTAGTCGAGTAGGGCAAGTGCGCCACAGTTAGTAGTCGTATGGCGCACTTGCCCCTGATCCATATATAACCAACCTTTTTTGAGAATAAGTTTTACTAATATGAATTATTATTATTAAAATATTATACTTAACAGCAGAGTTTTTTGTACTCAACGTACAAAAACTCTGCTGTTAAGTACTCTGCTGTTTGTTTTGAGCCGACTTAAATAAATGGGCGTATTAGTTAATTCGTTTTTACAAAAGAAAAACTGAAATACCTTGGTCTAGAGCAACTTTACGTGAATAGGTTGCAACTGTTCGATCAGGCACGTTATCTGGATATAATGCAGCTAAAACATATCAAATGTCATAAGGCCAAATTCTAAGTAATTGAGTTATAACGCATTTAAAATTGTTAATTCCTACATTTTTGTATGTTTTTTTTAGTTTTTAGAAATAAAATAGATTTTATGTTAGGGCTACCATTTTTTTATTCCAACATATCCGCACACAAAACTCTTAACATAAGAAAAAATTATATATAAAAAAAAAATCTAAAATGTTTTCAAGCCCTGATTTACATATATATGGCGCACTTACCCCGAATTTGATTTGACAGCCATAGTTTGTTATAATATTGAGTGACTAAAAATTATCCAAGAGCAATGCGAGTAAAACTTATTTCTCTATGGACTAAAGTGAGTGTTTTCTTCATAATGTTTCATATTGGCGTTTTTTTTACACAGGCGCACTTACCCCATTTCCAGAGGCAAGTGCGCCTACTACCATTTTTTTTTACTTTGAGCAAAACATTATTAATTTATGGTCCGATTTCCTTGAATGCCAATAGGTTGTTATCACAAAATACCAAATATCCTTAAATTAATAAAATTACATTCTTAAGTCAGCACAAAAAGAAATTATTTTGCATTGAATCCAGCTATGAAAATTTTATGGCGCACTTCCCCCGACTGACCTCAATTAAAAATACAAAAAAATAAAACGCCTTCTATTACACATACATTTAAAGTACAGAATCCTCTAAAAGCTCAAACGAAATGCAGTTATTGACTGAAGGAGCACGCTCGTCGCAAATGTATGACAAAATATTTGTTTTGGATTGGTCTAGCAACGAAACTCAATAATGACAAAAACATTGCACAAGTCAGCAAGGTTATACCTACCTACTTTAATAGTTATTCTTATATTTTTTTTTATAAATCTTGCTCCTGCCAACATCGCGTAATACCTACATAAAAAATTGAATTGTAACTCACGAAGCAGCTGTTTAAGGACAGCTTATCATTGTTGATACGAACCTTAAGTATACAAGTCGCTAAACGTAGTCAGAATGGAATGCAACTGATTACTCCACCAAGGTCGGTCGAATTCATGTCCTATAATTAATTCAACATAAAAATGAGTCAATACTTGTCGTGGCACTAAAGACGGACGGTTCAATGACCCGATTGCGTGAATAATGACGTTATAGGAACCCTCGACAGTATAATTGCACCTTATTTGTGCGTTGATTTAATGAAGTACTTTCCAACGCTTTCAGAACACAAAAGAGGCCCGTGAAAGTAGTGACGGAATCACTCACACTCTCTTTTGTATGACTAGTATCAGTATATAAAATTGATTAGGCGTAAATAGATAAATAATACCTATTTTTTGCACTCTAAAAACGGACAACCGAATTACTAATGTCCCACCAAAAACTGACTCGAAATGACAGCTTTGCTCATTCATTTTACACTGTCAGTGAAGTTTCCAAACCCCAATAAATCCATCGAATCCCTTTCTTTAAAGAACTCTTTAGAAAATATATCAAGCGTAATAGAGATGGCTAACATCACATCTTAGGAACTTTTCACTTGCAACTAGACGATATCAAACACAATTCAAGGGAACACATTCGGAAAGAACAGTGAACGGTCATAATCACGAGTATATTCATAATATATGAAGTGCGAACATGTCAATTAGTCTTGAAAGAACCGGGAATCGGTGCGCCAACCATTCGCATTACTAAAATCTACATGACGTCATCCAGGCTATCAGATAGAAATCTCTCTGGATCATGGAATTCCCTACTCTCATATTGCGGTACATTATTGGTATGGATATAATTTTGTGTGCGGATTTTTCCTTATGACATCAGGAAGCACACCAAGTGTTATTAAGTATGTTTATTGCATCAGTAGCATCTTAATACAATCACGAGTATGAAACACTTATGCCCCCATATAAAAAATAGTATATATAAAAGATTTTTCAACTTATATCCGTTGAATGTCTAAGTGCTGGTCCTAAACCTTTTGTATCAGTACTAGGTTTTGTCAATTAGCAGAGGAGGAAATCAGTTGGAAAACAATTAACTTATCTTTACATCTAAACTAATGTGTTTCATACTTTATTATATTAGTTTTGGACAACATACCTATTCATGGAAAGGTATGTAGGTCTATGTAAAATTGTACTTCGTTTATCTATCACTTCTTACAATGCAACAGTTGCTTATGCAATTGAAATTTTTCAATATATTACAAAAGTAATTATATTTACCTCATTAAACTTCATAGCAATATAGTCGTACCGTTTTATATTCAATACAATTTTATCATATTTATTGCATTATGCTGTTATTAGTATTCCAAGTTTGAATATTTCGTTGGCTATGCGGTTATGGTAAAAAATTATTGATGTCATTAGCAAATCATTTCCAATTAATGTAAGTTAAGTAAGTATTAAGTATATGTATTAAGTATATGTTTCTGACTAATATTCTAGAGTCGTTGGATTGCCTGACTTACGTTCTTCAAAGCCGTGTCTAGAAAGATCACAAGGGTAAATAAGAGAATGGCGCCAAAAGTCGTAGTAGTGCATTAAACCTTGATGTCTAATATATCCCTTAGGCTTACCGTTTCATTGTTCTGCGGCAGTATGCTTCTTTGAAGTTTTTGGACAGGATAGGTCTGCCTCCATCCAAACAATCTCACAAGTTTATCGGCTACATCTTCACATCTCGGAGTTGAGTCCTTCATTTTTTATCACTGAACTTTCTACACTAGTTCACTCTTCAAATAATTTAGGTACGAAATATGTTTATTCACATTTTCACTGATATTATCATCACTGTAAATAAATATGTATGTCTTTTCTTTTCTATTATAGATAATTTAAACGACTATAAATCTCTACAGAAGACGTATAACTTGTCTAGAGTATACAAAAACTAGCCGGCGCTGCGCAAGCGACAGCCTGGCGCTTTCTGCGGCATCAACGCTACACCCCGTTATCGGCGCCATCGTTATCTAGCTATCACCGCCCCTCCAACCTCTATACCTTCATTCCATGTCTGTTGTATCTACAAATTTGAATGCGAATCTCAAAGCTTTATGGAACTTATCTCCGATGGAGATTCCGAGGCGTCTCAGACACGTTTGCTCGACATGACACGTTTGAAGAAACAATACTTAGTTAAAGTGATGACGAAACTCAATTCCATTAAGACTAATTAGAATGGACGTGACACATTCTGGGCTTTGAACAAGTGGAGCAAAGAAAGCTGGTGTTATGTTTCGTTAGCGTTTTCAAGTTGGAGATAAAATATCTATTCTAAATAGGAGTAAACACAGACGAACTACATTGTATTTTGTGACTTAGAAATTTGCGTCCTAAAACAGTTTGTTTTACGCCATATCGCAAAGCACCTATATTTGGATTTTAAATGCCGTAGGTAATGTTTGCCAGCTGTTATCATGGAATTACTCAATGTTTGTTATATTCAATGGACCTACCTACGTGTTTAGTACATAATTTTTTCAATTCGTTTACTCGCTGAGGCAATCATGCATTATCCGCACGTTTATTATTTTCATGAAACGCTACAAAAAGCGAGTATAAACAAAGGCCTTGGGACATGCAGCTGTAATTATCACACTGCATATCAGCGCATGCCTAGCGAAACGCCGCGCCGCGTCGTGCTGGTTTGTCCACTAAACCACATGAGTACAAGAGAACTCGAGCCACCTTTCAAAACCTATTAGCTTGACTAGAATGCGCTGAAAAAATGTTACTCAGGCTATGCGCAAGGCTAGTGCCTATTAACTATAAATATTGCAAATACATACTTGCAAGAAAACACTCGTTAGCCATTATGAAACAAAAAATAGGTTCGATAGGAAATGTTGGCTTAGTATGGAAGATATTGTAATTAATTTCATACGGATGAATGATTAGGATTTCTATTTTCTATTAATATTATGTCGTCATCAAATTATCTCAAAGAAAGATTATGTGGTAGATAAAGGACAAGAAAAAATTATGTAAGAGTATAATATCATTAGCAAGAAAACTTTCACTGATAGTTGAAGATGCGTCTTTTGATGAGGTAATTGCAAACCCATTTTGCAGACACAAAAAGGCTTTTCCTCTAGTAATGGTACAATCACTGCAATCTTTTAAATCACTTTGTATGCACATTCTTCAGCACATTTCCCATTGTCTTGTTCACGTCACATCTATACTTTGAAGCGATAAACGGCTAGTAATTACGATCCCTGTTCTGCATTGAATGGAATAAACAATCGACTATTAAAACCACCAAGAGTTACTCCACAATCCACACACATATACTTTAAGTATTGCATAGCTAACAGTCATGTGGGACAGGTTTCACTCAATAATATTATATTGCTATATATTTCGTTTATGATATAAAAATTTTCAGTTGCATTGATTTTGAATTCCATAATAGACATTTTGTCTATTCGTTTATTTGTATAAATCTATATATATAAAAGAAAGTTGTGTACACACTATTTATAACTCAAGAACCGCTGAACAGACTTGGCTAAAAATTGGTAGGGAGGTGGCTTAGAACCAGGAGACGGACATATGATACTTTTTATCCCGTTCCCACGGGAACGGCTCGTGACATAAAACGAAATTTAGTATGGAGATAGTTTAAGACCCTGGGAAAGTTACTATCACGGGAAAGTATATAGTGGGACTTTTATCCCTGAAAACTCCTTCATTCGAGTGAAGCCGCGAGCAAAAGCTAGTATACAATAATTTGAATAAGTTGTATGGACTTCTATTTGGATTTTGACTGGGTATTTGATCCACTGTAATGTAATTTAGACTATTATTGTCAGTAATCTGTTTAGTGTATCTTTATAAATAAATAAATATAATACTGACAATGATTACGACTGCAAAATACTCAAAGTGGAAAGATAATGCATAATGTTTTATGGCGTTACTTAAACTAAACTTTTCTGAGGAAGGTTGGAAGAAGACATTGGCAATGAAAAATATGACTCTCTTGATACAGTCCGACAAGATTTTATACATTGTTAATATGATAATAGTATTTAAGGTGAATCCATTCTGAATTAAGGAAATAAAAAAATATTGAAGAGATTGTCACCAACATCGCTTTCTACCGCGAGATCTGGGTAAATGGATCCGTGTCAGCTGCTATTATATTACTCTGCAAACAATACCATGGCAATGATAATAATTAGGAACAGTGTGCACAAGTACATGCAGTTGCCTTCACACGTCCGTTTGCAGTAGGTACCAATGCTTTGTATTGTTTCTATAATTATTTTGTAAAGTATGCCGTGTCTTGCATTGAAATTGACAAATTCACCGTTATTGAAATAATCCGTGGTAATGTCAGGAATTATGGTAGGTAACCAATGTGAATAATCTGTTTTCAATTTAATTTTGGTTTCAAATGTAAACGATGCCTTTTACTTAAACTGTAATTTGACCAGACGATGGATAAGTAAATACTTGAATTAAGTTTTTATTCACAGACGAGCAAAGTTGATTTTGCATGCAGTCACGCCACAATGAACATGCCAACATGAAGGTAAAACAATCCGGCTTTAAACTTACAAACATGAAGTCCAGTTTAAACCGACTACTGTTTCTAATTAACATTATCCTAAGTAAGACTGAGTAGAAACTATAAAAAGGGATTTTAAAAGCTTAGTTTAAGAATGAAATCAGGAAAATTTCATAAAACATCGTGTAAAATGAAGCAATTGGCATGATGACAATGCAACGTCATCAGAAAACCTACAAAGTACTCAGGTCCAGCTGTACAACGTTTTCGCAAATGTGCATACCGAACTGACAATAGCAAGCAATGTCACAAAATGAAACGCTTTCCTTGCAAAGTAAAACTGCGATCACAAAATTCCTGAATGAATCTGGCACATTTTAGACTTATCCTTATCGTCACAAATATCACTTTTTCAAATCCGTATATTGTATAATATTTCAGTCATGAATTAAGTAAAATATCACATATTACAATAATCGATGTAAACAAACTGGAGGCTGCGCGGCGAGCAACTGGTTAGGTTTCTGCGCGTGCGCCGGTCGCGGCGCTGTTCAGTGCGGGGAGGAGGGCAAGCAGGTCACGTCTGGCCCCTCTACCCTCGCCCCTTGTGAGAGGCGGTCGCGCTATTGAGAGGTGCCTGCATACCATGTAAACAATCGCTTCACCTATGTAACTACAACTGCAAATGCTTATTCTTCTGAAATCTACTCAAAAAATGCTAGATATTTAAGCCATGGAACAATCAAAAGAATCACGGCAATAGCAACGTAACCTTGAATTATTAAATATGTATATACCTTATTACGCTGAGGTTAAAAAACTGATTACATTTGTCGTTAAATACATGCACCGGCTGGAGGTCGAAAGAAAAAGAATTATTAAAGCAGAAGTTTTACAATTTAAACAATTTCGTTTTAAATTGATTTCTTTACTTATTTAAATCTTAAGTTTTTGAATGAATTTAACTTAAAGAAGAGCCGATGGGAGTTGAATTTGAGATTTAGAATAATTATTATAGCACTTACTAGTAATCATGTCTCAGAGTCAAAATACCCACATGAAAAATCTTAGGTACTTGCCGAATGAATCTTTATAGACCAAATTCGGGATTTCCTTGCCATTTATGAGAATTATTAGTTCACGTTTTTTGAAATAAGGAATATTGTATTACTCTCTGCCAAGTGTGTTCAGGATGATCGCATCAACCATTTCATCATTTGTGTAACAGTCACAATATCAATCTAGGTCCCTACCGTAATATTGCGTATTAATTTTAAAATGGAAATTTCATCGGTAACAAGAAAAGAGAGCGGACATCCTTTATATTCCCGATTATACAGCAGGGTGCAAACGCCTTGTCGGGGGGTCAGTGGTGCGCAGAGCGTGGTGCTTAGCCAAGCATGACGAGGCTCGGACAACAGCGCGGGCACCCATCGGAACGGCAGAGCGGCGTGGGGTGTCCGCGGCCCGCGTCCGAACAACCACCTCACCACCATTCAAGGTCGAACTGGAATTACGCCTCGCGCACTAACGTTGGATTTTACATTGAAATTACTTCTTATTTTTGTGGTACTTAAGTACTTAGCCCATGTAAATTAGCAAACGAGTATTTTGAAAATGATCGTTAGCATTCTGGGGACTATCAAGGATGGAATTGTCTCTCGTTGGACATTATACTTCATCTAGGTACATTACATATTTTTACATACTTACTGTGAAATAAACATACCGTGCGAGAATAACAAAAATAATTAGCAAGTTGCCCGGTACTTGGCTTGGCGGGGTTCGCTTTGTGCCCACTGCCCAACATGAGGATTTGAATCCACTCATTGTCATACGTGATACGATGGGTAACTACCTACCTATATTGCTCAAGATATGAAATTGCCCAAATCAGTCCCACTTTATTAATGTTAATGTTATTCATAATTTACAAAAATATTTTTAGAAATTATTGCAATTTATTTGATAGAAATCCTTTTACGGGTTTATTATTTTCAATTCAATAAGACGATTTTTCATTATATTTTGGTTATTCTGAACTGTGTTGTTCATAATTATAATTAATCAATTAAGATATTTTTCGAAATTATTTATGTTCGTTTGATAAAATTCCTTCTCAGTTTTTTTTTTATAAAATAAATTATTTGATTATATTTTCCACATTATAATTAATTATTTACATATTAATCTAATAAGTTTTCGCCATTTTGAATGTAGGAATAGGGATAGGTACCTATTACTCATTACAGTTCTTACGTAGTATATTACTTACTCTATGATTGTATTACGTAGACTCGCTCCGTATGACATCATGAGATGGAACACACTTGGCGAAAATTGGAGTGCCCTGGTTATACCTCTGGCTACCTTTCCGGGGATAAAGTTAAGATATGTATATTTAGTTTTAGTTCTTGTATACCTAGGTTTTCACTTTTGTGTTCCCATCCTAAAAAAGATTTATCGTACCCAACTAATGCGTATGTCCCAACTATAGTAATTATTTTAATATAAACATGAAGCCTAAGCTAACACAAACGTGAACCAGCAATTTATTGTGATTTTTCAGGCATTATAGGTTTAATCATAAATTTGATCATCGCACTTTGGTGAACGAAATCAAATTTCATCTCTTCAATATGTTTATCAATCTTCTAACATTACATAACGATAATTTGAGCACATTGAATTTCACTGTACTCTTGAATTTTATGTTGTTTCTGTTATTATAACGGTTTAGGTTTTAATGAAAAAGTAAACTACAAACTAATGCACAAAGTAATTTATTACAGAAGTTAGGTGTTAGGATATAAAAAAATTAAAATTTTGTTGTTTACGTGTAGCGCCATCTGTGAATACAGCCATGAACTAAAACGTTGGTTAGGTAGCGTGTTTACTAGTGGTTGTATGGTAAATGTAGTAGATATTAAGACTCGAATATACTGTCATAAATATTAAACTTAATATATACCGCTAGTCGAAAATATAATAAATTTATATCATACATAATATTGTTCATATAATATTATGATTACTACAAATATTACAGTGTTCCCCGATAGATGACACTAGACTCGTAGTAGGTACGTTGAAACTGGACGGTTCTCATATTATTATAATTTATAACATGAGTAGCAAATGTTTGTTGTTTCTTACTCCATTCATTCTAGACACATTTGAAACAAACTAAAAATTTATGTTTGGTACTATACAATGTTATAGCGCCATGTAATACACAACACGTCACATATCGCAAAGGACCTTTAGATCCGAAACGTCTAACCAGCGAACGTAGAACCTACCTATCTTACATAAAAAAAAATAATATTACAATTTACAAGCAAACTAATCTTGCAGTCTATAAGGCTGATTATTTCAAATGGCTTCATTTGAAAAAAACAGAATCCTGAAACCATATTAGTGTTACGCACATATCGTCCTATTGGATATAAGCCCGTCATGGGATTATGGGTACACTGCTATGCCGCCGTATCTATTGGTATTTGTCACGTTCACTTATTTACATAAATAGCTTCGAGCAAGACTCTAAAACTGGATCTGAATGTGTAACAAAGTTTATTGACCTAGAAAATTTTGTCTACTATAGTGTAGTCATTTTAATATGCCTATCACATATAATAAAGTGCATGAACGAAGAGTACATTATTCATACATTTTCCGGGATAAAAGCGAAGTAAAACATCGTACAATGCGATAAATATATCGAGTTTTGTGATTTAGATACGCTTGCTGTAAATATTCATTGAAATGTAGTACAGATATAAATATTCTGAGATACTACACTTTCGTTTAAAATTTAAAAAAATGTAACACTATAATCTATTATAATTACTATACATAGATATAAAAATACTTCTTTGCCTTGATTTAAGTTAGTGTAGTTACCTATACTAAATTGATAATGGTTTTAACAATAATGTAGAATATATTTAAATTCTCATGTTTGTAAGTTTGAACATAATGATATATTGATTGGATATATGTACAAGTACATATTTACCTACATATAGGTTCAAAACCTTAAATTCAAAATTAATTAGATAAAACGACACTAATTTTAAATTTTAAATTATTCACATACAGTGAAGAGTAAATACTCGAGTAATGTACCATAAGAATAAGTATTTTCCCCGTCCTTATTTATAGAGTTTAGAAACGCAATTTCCCATCTGTTCCATTCAGAAACAATGGAGGCATTTAATGAAACCATCACAGAGATGTTTACTTGTCGCTTAAGCACTCAAGTAATAACATGCTTAGGGCAAGTAGTAATCCAACATTTACACAGTAATGTAAGTACCTACTGACCTAGTCATTTGTATATGACTATTAATAATTAATATGTTATGAATTATGACGTCTCTATGTGTCGGTTACTTAATTTAATTAATACTTCATCTAGTTTTATCTTTGTATGTCAAAACTACTACCTAAATATGCCACTGCATGTAATAAAACCATTTTTGCATATCAAAGAAATATATGCCTAAGCATTACAATCTCAAAATTAAATCTTATTCACAATGTTGCGATTCCTTTGTTCTAGGAAATTATAAAGATTGTAGCAAGTGTTAAAAAGTCCGCGAATCAGTCAAATCAATCTGTCGAGTGTTGATTATGTTGGCAAGGTCGACGACCCGCCTCCATTCGCAAATTTGACCCTCACATGCGGAATTTTGTGTGTAGGAACATAGCAATATCACTGCCTACAATTCTAGTACCTTTGCGTACTTGTCTCCGATTTTATAAAATCTGATATTGAACACGCGATCGCAGCTATTTATGTTGGTAAAGCAACGATTTGTAAAGGACAAAACTTGGCTTTCGATTCTGTCTTCTTTGCTATCTAATGTGCAAAAACCAAGACATATTTACTATGGGAACCTTTATATGAAAGTAGATTATCCATTGCTTGGAAGAACATTGGAAGTCGCCGATCTAATTAAGATGATTGATGCTACACGGACGGCAAATTAAACAAAAACAAATGTTAATTATGTTAAGTACTTATGTAGTATGAAGAAGCATGGTCTTTTTTTCAAATTACCTTCCACTCAGTAGAACTTAAATAACAAAATGAACAGAAATCTGTTAAGGTAAACTATGTAGAGTTACATAATACAGGAAAATAAACAGTTTTGGACGAATTGAATTTAACTAAGGTCGATCGTAATTTACTTATTTGTTATTAAGCTAAATTAAGGACATACGTAAATTGATTATAGTATATTTCTATTTCAATATAATATTATTCTATTATAATCAATATATAGCATAATTCTATTTAATATAGTGGTGCTGCGTATACATAATATACAGTTGATACACACATAAATGAAAACAAACGACACCATTTAAATAAATACGGGTTACAAACGCAATTAAAACGCATATCGGAGCATATGTTCAAGACGACCACTTTCGTTGCTGCAAGTCGACCGGAAACGGACCGGCTGAGCTGCGGTGGCCGGACAAGCTTAATTACGTAGGGTTACCAGTCTTTCAACAGCGTTTCTCTTATTTTGCTGGCCTTTTATATGGTTAAATATTATTGCTTTCTACTTAATATTTAGTTCATTGCTTTGCTTATATATCTTAATTATGTACATATCGTTAGGTAGAGTTCACGCGAAAAATACGATTGAATATCAATCCACATGTTTAAAGTAGTTAAGTAAATATTCGAAAGAACAAATTATTAATTACATTAAATACCTACAACGATATTTATATGTAGAATTTTATCTCGATAAGTACTCTTTGAACATGTTTTTCTTTGCAACTATGCTGATGTTACCGAAATGTTACAAACGGCAAAATTTTAATGTAAATTGCGTATTTAAACATTCGAAAATTCCAGTTAAAACTCGCTAATGAATTTATGTAAACTATGTAACATTTCACGGATGCGTGGTGAATATTTATTTGGTGCGGGCTGCGGGGTGACCAGCGAACGATGACGCGACCGTGGGAGAAAACGAGAGTGATGAAGTTTTGTTACTTCCCGTAAACTGGGTAAATAGAGTTGTAATAAAGTCTATTCAATAGGTGATTCAGTTGTAGTTTATTTTGTTTGGTACATGTCTCACATACTGTAGAGATATTACGAAATTACAAACAATTTCAATATTGTGGGTAACAGTGGTTTCGGTCCGCGTGGATTTTTTTCCTTTATCGTAAATGACACATGTATCTTTTTTATTATAAATAGATAATTCATGAACATAGCTAGTTCATTTTGAAACATTATATATTTTTTTTATCACTAAATGAATACTAAACATCTATTTACTAACATATGTAACTAATAATGTTAATTATTATATAAATATAAATATGGCGACTCTACCTTCAACTTAAATCCCATGATCGCCAATTTCCAGTAATTTGTGGTTTCAACCGAAGTTAAATATAAAAATAATTTAAATTCCACTAAAACAATTTACATTTCTGGATGGGTATCGCCAGGCAGGCACGCACAATGGTGCGTAGGTCTGCATCGCAACTTGAACAATGGGACCCAGCCAGGTACTGTTTTTACATTGTTTAAATAGCTACCTGCGCCCTTTGTTCCGGAATCATAAACCAGTGTACATTATTGTAAAGCTGAGTTCAACAAAACGTGAAAATACAGTTAATCCAAATGTAAATTGTTCTAGACAAAGCACTTTAATATATTTCTTAGTATTTAGGCGCTAAAAATTAGAGCATAGTGCATTATTATATTTTTTTAGATATAAATGTATATACTCCACATGAGTGAACACCAATGAACATTTATAAATGTCTACACGTAATGTATACTTTGCGGTTCCGCTACAAATACAGCGGAAAATTCAATCTACATTAACTATTATCGCCTCGAATGTCGCTATTTTTGTACAAACCAAAATTCAAGGACAAAGAATTTAAATAGACTTAATTTACAATACAAATTGCACAATTCGTAGTGCTTGCAATAAAAATGTTTATAACATCAAAAACGACAAACAAAGCACATCATATTACTTTATACAACTTTTATGATTAACTGAATACGAGTAGAAAGTGTGCTATCATAGAGCGCTGAGTAGTGAGGACTGAGCACTGAGCATACAGTCAACGGAAGGCGTCCAATAGCGCCGCTTTATAAATCGTGGCAGTATGGCGCTTGGCAGGTAACATTCCACTGGAGGCGCGCCCCCTGCCCTGCCCGCCGCTCAGGGGTATAATTACAACAGATAAAAACCGTCTCCACCTAGACGAGAGACACTCTCCATCTGTTCTTGCTATGCTGTGTTAGTAATATTTATAAGACTGAAGAAACATTTTATGTTTGCATCATTTACTTGAACATTTTATTGCTTTCACATAAGTATTTAGAACGAATTTTTCGAGTTATCTTACCACCTTGAGTATATCCGTAATTTCATTTAAATTTAATTGAATATTGCAGAGCTACTATGATTGAAGGTTATTTTTTAATGTAACCAAGTTTTAACTATAGGTTTGAGCTTACCTAATATTTGGGGTAATAAATCTGGTTATTTTGAATATGTTACCCAACATAATATATTAGTATTGATAGGGTAAATAGCTATTCTAAAAATTGTAAAAATGTGTCAACATCGCATATAAAAAAATATTCGAAAAGTAATGTACGCGTAATAACCTAATGTATTTAATTGTACTCATAATGGAACACAATTGTAAGTCGTATAATCACTGTATTTTATAATTTAAAACATTTTTTTTTTCCGTCTTCGTTCGGTTTTTACGACTCTAATCTCTATCCCTGCGAAGATAGTCAATAAGATATACTTCTGCAAAGCTTTATTCTCAGGTTGCAACAGAATATGGGAACAACACAAAAAGTGCGCGCTAAATCGAGCCTCCATTGCATAAAAAATAGAAATGTAGTTTGTAAAGGATCACCGTTTATGAAAAGCCTTGTTTGGAATCAGCTATTGGTCTACCTGATCCCAACAGGTACCTGCGTTATGTCGGAATAATTATTATTTCCGTACTATGCGGAAAATATAATTTAATTATGGATTATTTTTACAACCTACTTAGTTATAATATTACTTAAAAATTACTAAAATATTAGTCATTCACAGAGAGATAATTATTCTCCAGAGTACCCCAGCAGATTGTAGCAAATAACATGCAGTCTCAAATAAATCTCTGGGTAATAAACTGACATGCAATGTATGTGTATTGGTTATCTTAATTGTGAGTTAAGATTGTGTACCACCTCAACTTGCGATCCAAAAATTGTTTTGAACCATGTATATTTGAATTATCGGGGACATGTAATTAATTTACGCAAAACGTTATTAATTTTTTTAAAAAATATATATAAGTAAAAGTTACACTTTGATATTCTTACGTTGACATTTTACTTTTTACGTTGCATGTCCCATATTATCAGTCACGATAAATGCTGTATAGGGTACATAAAAACTCTACCTTATTCTTTTATAAATATTCAAATTTAACACAACACAATAGTGCAACAGAAAACAATTCGCCAAACACAATTTTATTCATACAAACTGAATAACCGCGGTACACCCATTACCCATGCAAAATAGTCCAAATGTTCCTTAACAGTAAACTTCGCTTTCGGTGAATTTGCCAACAGCACACAGTAAAGTGCTGACCTTGAAAATAGTAACACAATAAACTGGTAAATAATATTTCCATGTCGGGCGTATTTTTACAAAATCTCAGCACAATGTACAACTGTTGTAAAAACTTGTTTTTATGCCTATTGTAGTCTCCGCGTTTAGATATAATCGTTTTACTTAGCTATATGTATTAAGGGAATGGTGGTAGATGCCGCACTTTTTTAAATTAAGCTGTGATACGAAAACTTTTGATATTATTTAAAAATATTCAATGTTATTGGTAGATCTATCCTTGAAATTAAAATCGGTAAATGAAGAAAAACGTTTTCCTTACGTACATAAAAAAAGAAAAAAATATTTCAACCCTAACAAACAGGATACACGCCTACCTACGGTAGAGCATAGTAGCCCCAGTGCTTTTTTGGTGTATAAACAGCATTATTTGATCACACAAGATGTAGTTTTATTCCAAATTTAACAAAATTTATATCGTGTATTATTAGTTCATTTATTTTGATTAACTTCTTTTTTATTTTCGGCACAAATTTCTCAAAAATCATTTTAAATAAGTAATTAAACTTAAATCTACGAAATTAGTTTTCCTAAAGTATTATTGACATTTTAGTGTTCGATGGGGTATTTAATATTGTCGAACTATTTTATTTATATTCCTGGCCCTAAAGACATCTATACTTTTAGCTAGGGAGTGTTGTATCTTGTACTTAAAAATCTCGCGGCATCTATACCCCCGGGGCGTCTATACCACAATTCCAATATCGAAACTCCCTCAGTAATAGAGAAGGCTTGTCTCAGGAGCAGCGAGTTAGCATAAAATACAATGCTGATATATTTATAAATATTATTATTTATTAGATATTATAAAACGAGGGAATTATGTTTATTAATTACGTCACTTGTTAAAATAGTACGCTCACCTACAAATCATAATCGCAAACCTGGCATAGACAGGAACTCAAATGGCAACCTAGCAGCGTCTTATTGATCTATACAGGTGTTCAATCAACAAAAAATTTGTGGAGTCAAAAACCTTGCCGGTACACGCCTTTTATAAGATTTATAAAGAATATACAGGTACGCAACCTCGGAACTGAAATTCATTCGTATTGTGATTATTTCCAAGCGATTAATGCTTGTTCTGGTTTATCAAGGAAAGCCAGGGTAAATTAGACTAGTTACGCATCGTAATCACTTTGTCATATTGAGATTCGTGATGATCTATGGGCTCTCGTTATATGTAGTTAATTGATATAGCTAGATCCATAACATTAAATACATACTACCGAAAATATTTTAAATTATTTTCGTAAATGTTTATTTTTGTATTTTCAAATGTGAAGTACATACGTGATTATGTTTTCTGTTTTGTATTGATAAAGTTTAGCTTACTTAACCAAACGTATCTATTACCTGCATAAAGTAATGTTAAACAGTTCATTCTATTAGGCTTACAAAAACTTTTAGAAACCGTCTGCAATACAGTTAACATCATTTCATAGCATGCACGCAACTGTGGTTTTGATAAACAAAACACGAATCAAATGTTTTTAACTCGTCACAATAAAAACCGAGTGAGACATGACTCATAGTCTGTACTCTGTAGATTTTAGTATCGCTCTAAGGATGCATTCACCTCACAATACGTCCCTGGTCATATCAGTATATTTGGCTCTTTACATGATGGTCTCTACATCACATATTATTTATTATTATGTCCTATGATATTCGATAAATCGGTAATTTGATATCTCTTTATGCTGCAAAAAACGTGTGATGCATTCCACTGTGAATGGTGCCTTGCTGTGCGCACGGCGAAACAAATTGTTCATTATAGGCTGTTATGATTGATGCCGATGACGTTGGTTTCGGAGTATGTTATGACTTGATTTCAACTATTTTTCCTGGTTCGTGTCATTTGTAAGTAATAGTACATTAACGTGTTTGTTCTGAATTCTACGCGTAGCATATTCTAGTAAATAAATTTAATATTATATATATATATATATATATATATATATATATATATATATATATATATATATATATATATATATATATATATAGTGGTAATACCACTCTGTATGTTCATGTCCGCTGTCTATAATACGAAAGGATCAAATCGACAGAGTTAGGAGCACCGTTTCACACAAAACTAAAGTGAAGTACTAAATACCCCGTTTTTTTCTTGATCGTTATTCTATCTTTTAATACTTGTAGAACATTCAGATTCCCAACCGGTTGTTCAAGGATCATTATCTCGCAGACTACAGACGCTTGTTTACCCCGCTAAGGGACTTCAAGGCAGGCTAACTGTAACTAAAAGCTATTTACATTATAAACATAAATAAACAAGATAAAATAAACAACTATTGAGCTTTACAGCCAAGAATAGCGCTCTCACTTAAGAATAACTTGTCTCTATAAAAGAAAGCCAGAACACGGAACTGTAAAAAATCTTAGATCGTAGTTTAACTTGTCGAACCATAGGTCCATTTACGCCTCATTCTCATTACCAATCTAATCATGTTACAAGAGGAATGTTCTGCGACTGTGACTTCGTGGTAATGCTAAGTAGCTGTTTGTCGCATAATTGGGCATGGAATATGACGCGACGGTACACGTGCGCGTGACTCAGGACTTGTGAACATACGCCCACTGCCAACGACTGTAAATTCTAAAATACGTTACATCAACGTTTATATACAATACTAGCTTCCGCCCGCAGCTTCGCCCGCGTGGATTTCGGGTTTCAAAAATGGAGAAGGTGCTCAATTTCTCGGGATGTTTTTTTTAATTTATGGTGGTATGCAGGTGGTCCGATTGTCCGGTCAGGGTCTGATGATGGGATCCTGGTGAAATCGAAGGAACTTTTAACCATTAAGGTTGCACACGAAATGACGGAAGCTTAAAAAATGGAGTAACTTCTCCCGTTTTCCCAACATTTTCCATCACTGCTATGCTCCTATTAATTGTAGCGTGATGAAAAGTATACTATAACCAGCTCAGGAGTATGAAAAATAATTGTACCAAGTTAAGTTAAAATCCGTCGAGTAGTTTTTGTTTCTATAACGGTTATACAGACAGACAGACAAAAATTTTACTAATTGCATTTTTGGCATCAGTATCGATCCCTAATCACCCCCAGTTATTTTGGAAATATATTTCATGTACAGAATTGACCTCTCTACAGATTTATTATAAGTATAGATATGCAAAAGTAGCTCAAAAATTGTCCATAACGAAAACATGCATTTTAAGGCGATACCTCAAGGTCCATTTTCATACATTTTGTTTCGGCTTTAATCTGGGTAACTAAACAAGTATTGGCAAGTAAAGAATTTAAATTCACGTCTAGTTAGTGATTAGTTCTCGCAGTTGAAAGAAAAATGTAAAAATAATTAATAATCATGGATATTTCTGCCTTTAAAATTTCGTCATATTAAATTTTAAAGGCCGAAATATCCATGATTATTAATTATTTTTACGTTTTTCTTCAACTGCGAGAACTAATCACTAACTAGACGTGAATTAAACTTTACTGCCTAAAAGTAAAACAAAAGAAATAATATCGTGAAGCCAACCAAATAACTAATGATATATTAAATTTTGTGACTGTTCAATTTAGTCGGGTCCGCGATATCACTTTTGTTGAGTTTCAGAACGCGACATTACATTATTATATTCTGTGCTCCAACGCACACTGCTTTGATGTTAGGAACACACCTACATTGCTTAGACAACAGTGAACTTTATACAATAGCAATAAAGCTCAAATTGACTCTACGTATTAGTTAGAAAACGTTTGTATGGGAAATAGAAAAATGCTGTTTTGAGGATTTTCCCGGCAATTATACGAATTTTTCTCACCTTTTAAACCTTCCCTAGACCTCCACGAATAATTCAAGACCAAGATAAGATAAATCCGTTCAGCCGTTCTCGAGTTTTAGCGAGACTAACGAACAGCAATTCATTTTTATATATATAGATAATAGATTTGAACTATACTCATATTATACAGCTGAAGAGCTTGTTTGTTTGAACGCGCTATTCTTACAAACTATTAAATCGATTTTTTTTTTATTCTTAAGTGCTATAAGCTACATTTTATCCCGGAAAACTTTTTCATGGGGGCAGAGCCGCAGGCAGATGCTAGTATTTAATTATTTTTCATAATCTAATAGATACGCATACGTTTCTATAATAACATTTTCTGCTTAATATGATTGCTTTTATTTCCCTATGAAATTGTTATCGTTAAAAAACTATGGTTAATTTTTATGTTAGTATTGTTAATATGCGTAAACGCAGATAATGTTGTCGTAAATGTTTTTCTACATTTAATAACACAAAGAGCTTTAATCTCCATCATATAATGTCCATTTTTAAAAATAATGAGTTAAAACATAATTACATTTTTGTATATGTCCCTGTAATTATACGACGTAAATAAGTGTAAGATATGTGACCGAAATGATGTATACCATCCATAAGTGACAAGGAATAATACAGGTTAATTACAGAACAGATTTAAAAATATTCTTATCATAACTGCTATGGACGTTTGTCTTAATTGGATAGCATTAAACCGTTACAAATAAGTTATACCATATACATACAAATAACATGAATTAAGTACTATTTCAATACTGTTTCCAAGAATAAAATACACATATTACGTATGTACAGTGGTTTCAGTAATTTATCGACGCGGTACTTAGAAATAACATAAAAAAATAACACAAATAAAGATATCTAAAGTATTTAGAGAAATTATTGAGTCGTCTACCTACCTACACTGTGTTTTTTATTTGTCCGATAGCAGAAAGGTCAATGTATTAATTCTACTCACTTGTAACTTAATCTTATCAAATACGACACGTAATTGGGTTAGGAGGCCGTCTTAAAAATGTGTAAAACCCGATTAAATACCAGCAAATACGAGGTAATAATAACTTCAACACATAAAAAAATATCCAAAATGTAATATAAAGTATTTTTTAGAGTAATGAAATAAGATAGACGCATAAATATTAAAATAAAAAGTTTCCAGAAAAAAAAGTATAAGTATTATACTGATAATTAAGTTATGGATGCATACATTATATTAAATGTGAATGTAAACAGAAAATATTAAGAAACGTATAAGTTAAAAGTTTATAATGTCAACCACTTTTCAGACCCAACAGTCGTTGCCCTCAAACGATATTTACAGCGCAACAGGTGTGCGAGCGTAAGGTGCATTATCAAGAATAAAAGAGCAAGAAATAAAATAAGCATCACCTAGCCTACTCTAGTTTCTTACAAAACCTTTAAAAAACTATGATTACTGCCTTTTCCAATAAATTATAACACCAAAAAAAGATGTATATATGTGTATAGTCTATACTATTATGTCAACCAAACGTGAAAAACCTTACTTTACAATTATAATCTGTTACCCATTCTGAATGAATGAGGAAATATTTTCCTCTCAGAACTTAATATTATATTTGTGTGTTCTATAATTTTTTTTACATAATTATTAAATATTTATGTGGAGTACGGATGGATATATTTATACTTCCTAATGAATACACAATCCTTACTCTAATGATACTCGTATTCGTTTTTGAATGTCATTAGTATACATTCTCATGTCATTCATAGCATTCTATCTACATTTTGCACTCTCATATAGATTTAAAGAAGCTGTATCAAAAAAGTTGATTGGATAAACTAGAATAAGTAAGCAGTTACACTTAGGATCACCGATAACACAAATCTACGTTTTTTTAGGTTCAATATTATTATTCTATCGTTATCAATTAAATTTTGATAAAACCTCAAATGGTAATGGTAATGTACATTTAAAGGTACAGATACAACGCAAAAACGTATTTTATAGCATAGATTTTATGTCCAAACCAGGACATTGCAATAGGTAGGTGCCTGTGTGGCTGCTATGCGTATTTAACGTTAGCTACTATGGCTTCCATGTTACTTTGATAACAGCTAAACCTGTAGAGGTTTAGCTGTTCCTGACGTGAACCAGTTTTTCACCCCTTTATTGCACTTATAAATGCGTATAAAGCACATCTAATGCAATACGACCAGCAAATTGGAATTAGTAGTCATCGCAGATAGAGATTAATATTATTAATAGTAGCGTTCAAATATTAATTATTATTTTACAATAAAAGAATTTGATATCGTGATATGTATAATAAGGCAAGAGTAACTCATGGACTCTATCTACTTCCCTAATTTTAGACATAAGATTCTATAGAGACAATAACTAGTCCCACGTGTATGAATCATAAAGAATTGCAACAATGACAAGCCAGTTCTATTTAATTTTAAAAATGATATGTGTAAGAAATATAATCGGTGAGTTCTCGTATTGTTCGCATTTTGATTATTTTTAAGTATAGCGGGACTGAACAAAAAGTTGCGTAGGCGCACTAGTACATAATGTTACTCTAGATTGGCAATATGTTCTCAAATAAACCTTATTAAAAATTGGAAGCGTGGAAATGAGGTCCTTGTCCTGGTAGTGGGCCGTTACAGATATAAAAAAAGTTCTCATCACCCAAGACCGTAATAAAATATCGCCAACATGTGAATCCCAATTCACGAGGGAACAAGTGTTACAAAAAATTAAAAGCTTGGACAAGCGTTCATCAATATACTTCAAAAGAAACATATGGCGTGTTATAAGAGGAATCCATTTTTGTCATATTTGGTCCACTGTTAATTTTATTTTAAATGTATCTTTAGAAAACTATAAACAGTATTCTCAAAAAAATAGTTAATATGAAACCACAAGTTATGGATTTTGTTTTCGCGTTTATTGCCTTTTATGTTCGTCTAACAAATCGCTAAATTTATAGTTCTTTTCGGGAAACATTAGAACAGTCTTCTTTGTTATACGAAACTATATCTGTGACTCTGCCACCCGGAATACTATTATGTTGAACCAACACGTTTACGTTGAGGTATTTTATCGTCCATAATTCGATCAAGCCTCAATGGAACATAAATTTATGGGATCATCGAATCTACTCAAAAGAATGTCTTGTCATTTTTCCGAGAACCGGTCGTTGGACAAGATTTGTAGGCACCGCCTAACCGCTCCATACAGCACATTACAATAGGTGTTTCGAGTTTTTCAAGTTGTACTCGCATGGCAGCCACATAATTGGGCGCGACAACGAACGCATTGTTTCCTTCATATTATTGCAAGAAACTGGACTCCGGACTTTAACTGACTTAAAATTTACAACCGCCCTCAAGTCAATCATACGTGACGCTATAATACTTATACTGAAATAACAAAGTTTTGAAACGGTGAACTGAGCAAAGTTAAACGAAACACCTGTGACTAATCGAGTTACTAAAATTTACAACGCTTAACGTTTAAATGTGTTTTATTTTAGTTATACTTTTAACTTAACTGGTTATTTATATCCAGGTTTCCTTGAAGTCTAGATTTGTCAAGTAACTAGTTTAACCATAGATTTAATGAGTGACCAGTCGATGTCGTGTTTAAAACTGCAGATTATATCGTTTTGCCAGAATAGAGAAAAAACTTATTTTTCACTCCTTAATTGAGTAACAACTATCCAATCATGCATATAAATATAAACGTTTACCAAAACTGTGTTACTGGCCTATTGGTGCATTCATATTTGTACAGCATAGCATTAATTATTAATGTAAGCAGTTTAATCTGTAACGTTAGTGGTTACGCGTATCGCGAGGAACATTATGAAATAATTATGCATTTGCAGTGTTTGTTGCTTTAACATATTTGATTAAATTTCTCATTGTTTTGCGGATTCTCATAATGATATTGATAATTTTTCTCGTAGTATCAAGGTGGTCCAAAATTATAACAATATTCCAAATCAATGATGATAATCCATGTTAAAATGATTACTATTATTCATAGTATCGAAGGTAATTCATTGGAAATGGAAAAAAAAATCGTATTCGTTACAAAACGGTAGTTTCTCACGATATTGGTGATAGTTAATATATTTGCGATGTGACGAAGTGCAAGCAAGGTCGACTGCTTCCGACGATTGACAAATAATAATGCTTATAGATGCAAGCGTGTTTAGGACAACTATCTAACGCCAAATTTGTGCTGATAGTTAATCAGTGATCAGAGAATGTATGGACATCATACGTTATGGATCACCATTATGATTGAATTTTTATGTTTGACTATTTTAGAGAGTTCAAGCTCATAATTGAATTAAAGCGTATACGAACCCAGTATCTTAAGATGAGGAGTGTTTATTTAATTATCAAATAGATAGGTTTTATCTCCATATTATCTAAAATATGTTGCTAGATGACTATAATATACATATATTTTTACACTGTCTGAGTCTATTGGTTGATTAAGTTTTATTTCTTCATTTTAGTTGTATAGTTACAAATATAGCTTTAAAAATTTGAATATAATTTTTTTGGCTTATTTTCACCCTGGAACAATTAAGTGCCCATTGTTTAGTATTTATATGGGCACCATGGTAACAACACAATGCTATCATGCATGCATTGGTATTATGATGGTTTATGAAGGTTAATGTAACGCCTACTAAACGCATCTCATACTTTTATTAGCAATAAAACCTTGTCATAGAAGTATGCAACGCGAACATTGAGAAATACCAGCAGCAAGACCATAAATCTAGATAGACAGCATTGAGACACCGCTAATGCTGTCCAAGAATGGACATATTGTCGTTAAAGTAGTTCTTGCTCTTTTGCCATTCCGTAAGCAAATGATCGTCGATGTAAAAACAAAAAATGATGGTATGGCAATTTTATCTACCTCAACGAGTAATATGAAAATTGGTAATAGTGAAATAGGTAACAACCGGGTCTCGAGCGTCCGCATTCTAAAGGAAACTGGCCTGCCCGCAGTAACGTAAATGTAAAATGTTATTTTGTATAGGTCTGTACAAGCGGCTATATTGGAGGTAACTCAACGTACCATGATTACAGAGTGACGCAAATTTACATAATAAATCACCGGTGACTAAGACATGTAATCTGGGAACTAATAAAACCAAAAAAGTAAAGATTAGAGTACATACCTACATGGTGCCCAAACAAAAACAAACAACTTTAATTACATGGTTACGCCCATATTCCATCACAAATAGGGACAAAGTTATACCAGCAACTAACGAATGACATTTAGTGGAAACCGCGCGAAAACTAACCATACTACAGGTATTTCAAAGTAAACTGACCTGTCCAGTAGCTTTCTTGTAGCGGTGCGTCGCTTCCCGCACGAGGTCCCTGACCAGCAGATCGCCAGCGCCGCACGGCACCAGCACCCGCACAGACCCAAAACACACCGTCACTTTCATGTCAACACAACATCAGAGATTCACCAAATCACTGGAAATCACGCACGCAACATCCACTGCTAGCTAGCATATTAGTTTGTCGACAAACTAATAGGAGCAAGACACTATCTGATGCACATGGCTAATGTAACCCTGCGTCGCCAATCACGTCTCACCAATGATACAAAAAGAACAAAAACACTGGATCGCCCGTGCGCTCTCATAGCGTCCCGTCTCACCAAGTATGCAGTAACTCTTCGCTTTCCACAAGTACAAAAGTGACATGCCAAATGAACAAATGGCATTCAAAATTTAACACATTTCGATAAGATTACGCGAAATACGGGCGCACACTTTTGACGCACGCTCTTAACGGCAGCAACGGTCGTGGCAAAGAACATGAATAAGAATTTGAAGTTGTTTGTGGCGAGGGCGAGGGGCGCGGTGCGGCGGGACGCGGCGACCGGTTCCACTCTACAGCCAATCGGCGGCGGCGTCACGTCGGGCAGCTGTGCGCCTGTGGTGGTGGCCCCGGCGTGCCGCGTCATACCTGCATCACTCTGGTTCGTATTTCACTCACATACCAACTATTGCACACAATTTTGAATGAAACCGCCCCTAGTTGACTAACGACTGATTCATTAAGTTGCAAGAATTCGTAATAAGGTCTACACTGTCAGAGTACACTTAGTTTTAGACCGTTAAGAGTACATACAACTTACTACTAGTACCACATGTGTGCGTCGGTATTTGCTATCAGGTCACAATTCACACGCACACATATTGCATGTACACCACTTGAATTGATAGGTTGATGTCATCCTTCGAACGACCGCTACACAGTACTTAGTCGCTTGGCTTGATCATCACTACCCTTGCGTGTAAAAGACATTTAATCTAATTGATCAATATCACCATGCCAACAATTGCTCGGATACAAACATCCTTGAAATTGATGATCACTTAGTTTCCACAAAAGGGGCAAACGTCGCATTTGGATCAGCGCTGTGGGGTTCTGTGTAGTTAAAATGTCCACACAGAATCCCACAGTAGTTGAATATATCATTTCAGGGTCTAGTCTTCTTTTACTAGCATTCGTTAACATCGGCCAAAGACCAGGGTACTTATACCGCCAACGAATCGAGACAGTTCCAACTAGGACTATAAAATAAATATTACACCCAATCACAAAAGAATAGACCATATTTTGAGGGTTGAAGTAAGTCAAAATGTTTTTGTCCCTCTGTATAGAGGTATATATATCACAAAGCTCAAAAACGCAGTAACAAAGCGTTTTCGTTAGGTAGGACGTAAAAGATCTAATTAAAATTAAGACTTCCTGGACACAGCAAATAAGAAACATATGCTTAAAAAATAAGTTTTTAAAATGACACCATGGCTGTTGTTTTTGCTACTTTTATTTCATAAGGTCGCTCTACGTGCACCCAAAAAATGCGCGAGTATGCACCCTCCGTTCGCTGCTTGGTGTGCGATATTGACTTATATGTATCATATACTCCATATCACTAAACATAGTTTCCCGTACTTTAACTTTACGGAGTATACATACTTGTATATCTCCATTGTAAGTACGTGTAACAATTATTATTCTTCAACTGGCATATATACTGTAGTGATTCAATGTTATATTATGATGCATAATATGTAATTGCCGTCACGGAACACCGTATCTACCTACTTAATTGCATAATTTATGAGAATAGAAGTGTAATGTACCTATGCGAGTAAAAAGAAATTGTTCTTAAATAAATGTCAAGCAAAATTATGAACTCTATTCTACCCAAAAATTAAATAACCCTATAATGTTTCGCATAAAGATGTCATTATAAGGGGACTAGACATAAAAAGCAATTAT
Source organism: Manduca sexta (assembly GCF_014839805.1). Lineage (NCBI taxonomy): Eukaryota > Metazoa > Arthropoda > Insecta > Lepidoptera > Sphingidae > Manduca > Manduca sexta. The sequence goes on from NC_051131.1 coordinate 5,854,202, forward strand.
TTGCTCGGTTAGTCGTAATTGCATCTGCGCAAAATACAGTTCTATTTATTCCTTATACACCTGTCTGAATAGCAATGATAATATTATAATAAAAAGTCACTCTTTGAGTCCAGGCCAGGGACTGTGGCATTTAAATCAGCATGACGATATTAATCGATGATTATAAAATTTTAGCTTTCGGTAACCAACTTTAGATTCAGTTAATAAAATTCACCATCTTATACCTACAATTGTTACGAAAATAAGGAGTTTGTTACATTGTGTCTGAAATTTGCTAGTAACCATAAATAAAACGGGGCTCATTGATCAATTTACTTATGTTCTTGTGTTGGTCGCGCATTCTGGACATTCACAAACTACGAGCATTACCTACGGTTCTTCATAAAATGATCACAGTGGATTATGATTCCATAGGACTCGATTAATGAAGTCAACTTTCAAACCAGTACGCTCAAGAGTCGCAGTCACCCAAGTAAAAATATTTTAAGTAAGTAGATAATTTCATAAAAATCCCCACGTGGACATACTCTATCCGTTGGTTTTTGAAGCACTTGGATAGTTAAGTTCAAAGCTAAGGGCATTAGTATGCGGAAGACGTGCGGCGACTGACGTTCTATACCTTATACGCACAATTATGCCATGCGACATTCAACACCCACAACAATACGAATCTACTGTAGATAGGACGCCATTATGCGCTTACTGACTTCTGAGTGTCGTTAAGTAATCATTTGAATATTAATATTACAGTATTTCGATGCGGTGAAACAAAAAAAATACTTAATTTGGAATTAAATAACATTTAAATACAGCTTATTGTAACAGTAATACCTAAAAAATACTGCACGAGTTGGAACTCGCAAGAGATTTCCAAAAAAATATTTTAATCATTATTTTCGGCCCTTGGCGTTCCAGCTGGCGTTGATTGTCAAAGTGCTGAAAGTGTCAATTTTGCTCATGCATTACCTGCGGGGAGTGAGTTTGGCGTAAACAAAACAAATCGCCGTCCTTTTCTAATTCCTCCAGCAGACTTCGCAACCATCGGCAATGCATACACTCTTCTTCTAGCAGCGTTAGTGTTCCCGAGTCTGTTGTGGTGACCTAGCATTATGAGTCTTAACACGATAGTCTCTTTTCTATAACAAATGATATACTTAGCCGTCCCAATCTATTTCCTCATCATCTTTAAGTCTAACCTAATGACTATCTTCAAGGGAGAAAAGAGGGTGTAACTAGTGATCACTCTTGGAAATTACCATTAGTCCTGTTGTGTGATAGGGGGCGAATCTATCACTACATATTCAGAAACATTAGAAAAGTATTAACTTTTAATTACTACCTCATGGAAATGTCTACTGCCCTCACTGCGTTTCTAGAGATCATTTTCACTAACTTGTGCGCTCTGGAATGAACTTCCTTTCACGGTATTTCGTATTATCGCTTGTTCTTCATCAAACGAGATTAAAAAAAAATCACAGGCAGCGGCTTGGCTATGACACTGCCATTGCGTCCTAGTCCTTCTGCGACAGTAATCACTTACCACCTAGTGGGCCGTTAGGACGTCTGACTTCGAAGGCAATAAAAAATGGAATAAATTTCAATTTCGAGCAATTTTCGTGATTTTCTAATGTAATTAAAGAACTCGCACAATTCAAACTGCTGAGCACTAATACTCTGTGGACTGTGACCAACTGAGAGAACTACTCGAGGTTCTCTATGAAATTACCGCCAATAAATCTAAGACTAGAGTAAAGAGGTCACGTTCTTTGTTATATACTACATAAATAGAATATGTTGCTATTTTTTTTATAACGAACGAGTATATTTTGGCTTACTATTAAAATGAAAATTGAAAATATTTTTAATGTTGCACTTTTGATCCTGAGAACATTTAGGTTTGTGTTCGTATGATGGTAATAGGGTAGTTAGATACCAATCTAAACAATGGAATCATTTTAACGTTTTAATAGCTTTATGAGATGAGCGTAAAATGACATGAAAGAAGTCTGGTAATATAAATAAACAACTTTTAATTTTTAAGTAATTAATATTGCTTAATTGAATTGAAATAAATAAAAATACATAATACACATTCTATTATGTATAAGGCGCAATGCAAATACCTACAAAAAATTAAACTGATACATATTTTGTTTCTATGAGATAATAATTTGTATTTAAGCTGAACTTATTCACATTAAAGCTAGGAAAAATATTTGTGCACTATACTCGTGGTGACCGCAATACCGATGAGTTGACGTACATTACTGAGTGATGCATGGACAGCGTTAATGTGAATATCACAGCAAAAACTCATGTGCTCTACCACATTTTAATCATTTATTATAATGCAACTGCTCCATACATAGAATTGTAATATTAATGATGTTTAACTCCTCGATGAGTATATTTAAACATTTGACAACTTGATATTGTTCCACTACTCCTCTACGAAGGTTTTTACTAAATATCAGATCTATTTTTTTCGATTTTAATTTGATTTATTCCATTCAATAAAAAATAAACAAGATAAAGTTTAACATCAAAAACATAACTAAACTAAATCGAAGATTCATAAATAAATAATACAATGTTGATCACAAGCATATACATAAAAATAGTTTGGCACTATGTGTACATATGTCAACGAGGAAAATCTATAAATCCAAATACTGAGAATAAAAACAGCGAACAAATGGATTCGTTCAAAAAATAATGTCATCTCTTCACAGCTTGGTACACTTAGGTATAAGATGTATTAAGAGGAATAGCACTTGACAAGTGATTAACAATATTTACAATGATAACAATCTCCTAGATCTCGCTAGAGCCCGCGCCCTCAATATTATACACGTGTACGTGGATTACTCTGATCCACGCTAATACTTACAATGCTGAATGCGCTCCGTCAACCGATACATATCTATATTCTGAAGTAGCCAAACGTCGCTAAAACATTATAGACATAAACAAACAACCCCTAACGCGTCGCTATCATTTCTAAGAATAAAATAAAACGAGAAATGTTGTACGGGAAATATAAGAAATCCCTTATTTAATTAAACCTTACCACTACGAAGCGTCATAACAAAAAATTGCAATCCCCGATAAGTGCTTTTAAATTTATTAGATTCGAGTCGCCGAACTATAGATATGAAACAAGCAGCAATACAGTGTTAAACAAATAATTCTTACAAACAAATGTTCCACGACCAGCAAAATTCGATAAAAATAAGTTCGCATCTCACTTAAGTACTTAGCGAAACAAAGCCGTGTCCATCTACAATATACAGTTCAAAATAAAGTGCCTTAGATCGGTAATATTGATTATGTAGTTTACCAAAACAAAACAGTCATCATATGAAATTGACACATAATATGTTACACTAAAAGATATAAAATAATTGATATATTTTTATAAATACAGTGAATATTTTACAACAAATATTCGCTAGTGGTGTTTAGGTAATGGTTGTACTTTCGAGTCTCACAGCTGTTTACTTACATCTACAGGATCTTACTCATCATTTGCACACATCATTGTTCATGAACAACACGAAGAGAAGTAAATTATACTGACGAATGGCACTCTTGCTTTAAACTATAGAAAAGATTATCAAACGTTTTGAAGGTTGTGACTAGAACGAAGAGAGAAAATATAAATTACCAAAAAATTAACTATCGTATTTATTCGAGTTTGTTTTAGAAGAAATAATTTTATCATAAAAATAGACCCGCCCTTCAAAACAAGAAATGTGATACTGGTGAAAGCAATACTATGAAGCACAATCGATCAGCCTATGGTAACATTTAATCTATAGACAAATTGAAATGCATTATACTTATATTAGCACACACCACTTTGAATTCCACTATCTCAATCAACGACATGGTGAGATGAACAAGATTCGACAGTACAGGGGACCAGCCCTTACTCTAAAACACTGACTTATCAGATATTGGTCGCTCGAATTCGATTTTCTACGCCATTATCACAAAACCCGAAATAACTCTAAATCAGAGCACCTTATAATTGTGGAGATCATCGCACACTCCCACGCGTAGCACGCCATCACATGGCACGTTCAGCTGTACATGAATATCATACAGTGTTATATTATAATAGGTACATATCGATACAATTTACAAAGTACACATCATCAAAAATCAAGGCCCGTCAGCTGCTTCACGACGCCTCGACTCACTGGCGAACGGTGCGCGGGAAATACAACACGTGACGCACATCGTATTGTCCACCACGATGAAACATCAAAACTCACTTGAAGGAAAACAATTCGGGATCATTTCACATAACATAATTGAGTATTCGTCATAACATTTATAGAGAGCCAAGTGAATCGTTATTAACACGCAATTACAACTAATTTCTTTGGGAGCTCTGTCATGAAAATCGTTTGAGATTATTTCACAATTGACTATAAGGAAGTACAAGAGTTGTCCGTCTGCTAATATTCATTAGTCACACAAGAATAAAGCGTTCCATATCAGTGACAGGTCGTTCGAACACTAGACGTCACTCTCGCCGTCAGTGACGTGCGCGGGCTGTCCGAAGTTCCTCGTAATGGATTCACTGACGGTGCGAATGTTCGCCAAGTATCTGTGCGCCGGCTCGTCGGAGTCGTAGATGGCGCTCAGAGATTCCAGAGACACCAATGCTTCGGAGTCCAGCAAGCGCGAGGAAGCGCGAGACGACACGTCGTCGTCGCGGTCGAAGTAACACGAGTTGACGTCACTGAGTGCCGCTTCGGCATCGGTGAGTCCCGCCTCGTTGAGCATGGAGACGTTCTCGAGCGCGGGGTCGTCGGTGGTGTAGCCGGTGCTCTCGGGCTGGCCGCCCTCGCCGTCGCCCTCGCCCTCCGAACACGACGAGCTCCATTCGGATTGACTTTCCCCGTAGAGGCCCATTTCTCTGTGATTCGAAGTGGTCACCTAGGTGCAGAATTACACAATGTAGATGGCCTGAATACGTTAGGAACATATTGTAACTAAAATTCCAGTTACGTTACCCGGTTGTGTAGTCGCTCCGGAATGTCCTTCTCCTGCTTTTCTTTAGTTACCGCTACTTCTGTTTTTCTTTCGTTTGAAGGGCTGAAATTTAAATATAACTTTACTTATGCATCACTATTTGTTTTAGCTTTGTTTCTTAGATTTCCCAGTTGACTTACATAGGATTTTGGTCCCGTGCATGGGTGGGTGAGGGCAGCTCGACTACGACGTCCGTGGGCAGAACGCCTGGGAAGTCGGTGGAGGGGCGCAGGGGGGAGACGGCAGGGAGGGGCGCATCCTGCCGCGCCAGCTGCGTGATGGCCGCCAGCCCCACCGCGTGCAATGGGCTGCTGTTGTTATTGCAGTTGCGTACAGGCTCCAGACATGGGTTTTGACTCCTAACACAAATTATCGCTTATTAGAACATATAAACATCAACGTTATGGGCAAAATCATATCATAACATTCAACATTTCTGTTAAATATATTGATCTGTTTCTTACCTTAACTCAAGTTTCAATTCCTTACGTTCCATTTTAGGTGGATTACTTTTCATGATATTTTTATCATCCAGCAGCCTTTGTATCTCTCTCTCAAACGGCGGAACGCACGCCACGTCTGTTGGACTCCTCTTGGTAAAAACATCTCTGGAGTCATGATTAGTATGCTTTAAGTTATTCGGCCGACTTCCTGAACTAGAAAATGAATTTGTCCGTTGCGCAATTCGACTGACGTCTTTTTTATCTGTCTGACAGCATCCATCTCTTTTTGCCGAAGCCTGTAACATATTTATTATACTCCTCTGGAGTTTATCCTCCTCTTTTTGAAAAGCGACATCGAAAAATTTGTCTTCCAGCGACGGCTTCTTATTAATTTTATGTTTAGAATATATTTCGTTAATATGATTCGTGACCGGTTTGTTTGCTCGCACCGGAGGATAGTCATAAGCTGGGCTCGGACTCGTGCGGTTGGGTCGAACTGCCGGCAGCCATTGGCTGGCTCGAGGCGGAGAAGGAGAAGCATCTGTCGTACGCGAATAGCTTTCATCTGAGGAACTAAGGCTGGGTGACCTTGTAAGAGAACTCAGTTCATCAGCTGAGGAGTGCACGCGTGGACTACGGGCCAGGGGCAAGCTTTCACTCGACCGTGGTCGTGGCAATCTAGTTGGCGGCCTTCTCTTGTGAGCAGCGGGAGGGCGCGGCTCCTGCGGTCGAGGCCAAGGTGGAACTAATGCCCTTGGCGGAGGCCATCTTGGATTTCCAGGCACACCATGCGGGGGAGGTGGTGGAGGTACTTCCTCCATGTCTTTGTTTCTCCTGCCTTTACTACCTTTGTGGTTGTTTCCATTGTTTTGATTTCCGTTTGAGGGTAGCAGTGGCTCATTTTCCCCGGCAACCGAAGCTTCTCTTAATGGAGGGAGTCTTGACGGTGGCGCCGCCGCTCTACGCGCAGAGTTCTGAAGCATCGCGAGGGGTGTAGCGACTCCGCCGTAGGCAGTAGGAGGATTCGGCGTCTGCGTATTCGGGGGATTCTGTACATTACCATTAGCTGGAGCTCTATCAGTCAGGAAATACGTTGTCATCTCGCCTTTACCCTTTACTTTGACTTTTCCTCGACACACGAATTGATAAGGCATGTCCTTTAGTACCTGATATACCTCCTCAGTTACTTGCGTGTGGTTAGGCAAGCCTGTCGAGTCCATGCGAGATGCAACGTTAACCGTATTACCCCAAATATCATACTGCGGTTTCCTCGCTCCGATAACGCCAGCCACCACGGGGCCGACATTTATACCTGAAATGTAATCCTAACATAAAATCGGCACAAATTTCAATTGCAGTAATTGAAATGCATACGTAAGTTAAATACCGATAACCATAAATTGAATTTCGAAGTGCAACTAAATGACTCACCCACTCTCAGCATGAAGTTATTATACGAATTATCGTTGATATCTTTGAGCTTATCCCTCATTGCGAACACGAACTCGACGAGTGTGGCCATGTGTTTACGAGTGCTCGGTTCGTCCGACATTTTCTTGTCGGGTATGAGACCTACTGCCGCCATGTATGTTGACCCTACAGTCTTGATTTTGTCTATCGCACTAAAACGATCTTCACCGAGTAGCTAAAATAAAATTATTACCGTTAAAAAATAAATAACCGGAATGAAAGAATTAAGTCGAAAGCCTATCTCGTTTCACTCTAGACAGCATTAATTCCAAGCATGGGTATTAAAGCCAGGAAATTAACTAGGCAAATAATTATAAATATTAAATTTCACATAGTGACAAGTGCAGTTCGTATTTTATTAAGTAAAATTAGATGTGACGTTATTCTCTTTATGGGAAAGGATAGAGCCTAAATTCTTTAAAAATAGGTATAGGTACAGGTACTTGAATACATACCTACAATATAGTACAATCATTTACAAATTAATAAAAATGTACAACTCACCTCATCAAAATCAGCAATGATCTCATTCAAGAGCCGCAGACACTCCATGCCCTGGTTGTTGCCGTCGAGCTCCATGTAGAACTCGTGGTAGTTGGTGATGGAGGCGAACACCACGCCCACGCGCTGGTACGACTGATGGTACAGGTCCTGCCAACCGCGCCTCTGACGTCAGCCAGTGCCAGCGTGCCAACAAGCCATGCCACACAAGTCACAATAGGGCCAATGACAGAAACCTACCCACTTACCTCGCAACAATAGCGATTGGTACGATAAAATAATTTATACTAATGTTACAGTATTAGTAACAAAAAAACATATAATATTAAAAAAAAAAAAATCTCCTCAAACACGGATTTGTCTAATTGAATAATATCTGTAAATTCCGTCCATTTGTCGATATTTATTAAAAGTTAACAATAAACACGGACTGGCATAATTTTATATCATAAGAAAGAAAATATTTATTTTTCGCTTTAATAAGTATTTTGCAAACTTTGCCACATCTGTCACTCGACCCTATAGCGGTGCATCACAATGACAAAAGCGAAAATGTTGTGTGATGATTGGTGAATGAATGATAATTGAATGAAATGAACAGTGTACGAGAGTAATATGTATGGGCCGTGCATGAACGCAACGTCAGCTAAGCATTGCATTTCATCAAATTAAATATGAAGCACATTTATGAAAGCAATTTTATAATATTATGAATCCATAAATTTGTAAATACGTAAGCGGCTCCAAAGCTCCCAATATAATTACCATATTTGTTCTGAACTGGTTGTCGAGGAAATGCGTCGCGACATGTGCCGGTAAGAGATTGAACAGTATTCGGCGGTTTGATGCCTGGAAAAATATTTTCTATTTTATTATTGTCATTTTATACTCATTGTCCTTATAAACTATTTCAATATAAATAAATAAAATATGTACTCTTCACGAATCATTTCAAGATAAAATATATGGACATAAGCGTTTATACGGCTACAATATTTTTAACAAGACTTGATATCTTCATCAAATCAGTACGATGCAATCACAAAATTAATCATTGAACTTACTTAGGCTTAATTTAAGGTTACATACCTATTTATGTAGGAAGTTGCAGCACACGAACAAGTTGTTCAGTGGCATCATTGAATTTAGAGTCTGACCAGGATAATAAAAAACCTACATTGCGTGCATAATTTTTTCCTTTTTCGTTTAATTTAACGTTATCAGTAGAATAAATCAGTACCATATTTGACAACATGGCGAGGTTTTTATTATCCTAGTCAGGCCATACCATCAAACCTGGGTAAATAAAAGTTCCAAGGACCGTTATAGAGGTGTGCCTTTCCTTACTTATAATATAACGATGTAAAAGCAAAACAATACCTGTAAAGCATCCATGTCCCTCTTCTCGTCCCTGGCCTGCACTTGCCACAGGAAGTCCAGCCGGGCCGTCCACTCGGTCTGCCGCGCGTGCAGCAACACCGCCGCCGCAAGCGCCAGCGTCCACGCGCACGCTATGTACGCAGACCCCACCGCGCCGGGGCTGGGGAGTCGTCAATGTACATTCAACCACAAAAGTAGCTCATCAAATAAAAAAAAAATTATCGACTATACACGTTCTGTTTAATTAAAACACTTTTATTTCTTTAAAATAAATCAGTTTTATTTTATGTTCATGGAGAAAAATAGTTTTGGTAAGAACTCAAAAGTTTGGCGATTGAAGTGTTGAATACGTTTAGCTACTTTTGTGGCTGCTGTTCACTAAAATTGTACTGACAAACAGATGATGATTGTGAATACCGGAATAAGTTAGCTATTACAAACATAAATTGTGTATAAAATACCTAAATGCTCTGGAAAACCAACAAAATACTTCTGTAAGTTAGTATCTACAGACACCGCTAATTTACTAATTCGAAATAACAGGGGTATACAACTAATTCAAACAATTTGTCGTTGACAGACATTGCTTCTGGGAAGAATTATATATTCTTATATTAGTAATTACCTTAAATAAAAATAAATAACTCACTCGGTCATGAGATCGTAGCAATCGAACAGTGCTTTATGGTAGGCCAATATGACCGCCATGTATCCAGCCGTCATGGTCGATAGCAGCACTCCTTTGACCAATATCGGCAGTCTCAGGAACACAGCCACCGCCAGCATACTGAGACAGCAGCCGAGGGTTATGTACAAAGGGACCGGGCATGCGCGGTGCTCGTCGTCACAACTCCATAATGACGCTAGCGTCTCGCTGCTACTACTGGCTTTGATATCGTCCATCGTTACGTTTTCTGTCAGGTTTCCACATATACGAATTTTGTCGCAGGTGATCTGTGGAAACATCTTACATTTTGATTTTTTCGATAACTAATCCTGAATAAATTTTTAACTTAATTTAAGAAGATAAAATTTTATTAAAACAAAACTTTATCGATTTAACCTGTATACTATCAAAAATTTAATCCACAAGACTTACCACATTAACTTGTCCAACAGCATATCCCAAGACAATAGTGAAGGTGGTTATCGCGTTCCTCAATGCGAACGGTCGGGACACGTCGCAGGGTATGAGCCTGAGTCTGGCGGCCAGCGTGAGCGCGAGCACGGCGGCGGACCAGGCGAAGGCCGTGACGAACAGGATGAGCAGGATGAGCGTGCGCGGCAGCGTCGCCGCCTGCAGCGCGCCCGCCGCCAGCAGCGCGCCCAGCGCCGCGCCCAGCGACCCCGCCCAGCCGCCGTCCGTCGACGCGCGGTACTGCACACCGATACTCACTCGTACTCACCGTGCCATTACCGAGGCTGCAGCCGAGATCCCTATCTACAATCGTTGACGCCAACAAAACAAATATTGTATGGCAATGTCATATCGGAACGATAAATCTGTCGCTAGGATTTCTCATTCCGATAGGTGACGTTCGCGTTAACGATTGTATAAAGGCGTCTTGGCTACGGCCCCTGATATTTAAACACAGCTTATGTTAACATTTAAGACGTCATTGTCAAGACTCCTGTAAAATGAAATATAAGAAACCAAGTTCTATTATAACCTTAAACATTACATGAGAGCAAGAGAACATACCTGAGATTCTTTATCAGCGTCTTTAAAGCACAAAGTGAGTAGATGCACGTGCGTGGCCTTCTCGCGGTGCACGGAGCGCGCGTCGATGGCCTGCGCGAGGTACTTGTTCACGCGGTTCGTGGGCTGGTGGTACACAGACGAGTGACGCTTTTTCAGAGGCCGCTTGAACTTCTCCGTCACTTTGTTCTGTAAACCATGACGTCACAGTCAGCATCACGCATAACCCGGTCACCTAACAGCTACTTTCTACACATGAATCTATAACGGAACTATACACATTAACTTGGGTAACAGAGGGATGAAATAGGACATACAACGATGCTGTGATCTCAGGGTACTCGAAACACCAATGTCAGGGTACACGAGGTCGATATCATGCCGACTTCATGCTTGACGAGGGGCAATCTGTTCGGACTAACCTTAGAATATAAAAGTTCCGGACTCCGAAGCAGCATCACATTATTAGAATAATGACAAAATAATGTACAAAATATAAAAATTAATCAGAATAGAAATAGCTATTAACTCAACAAAAGTTTGATATGAGATTACTTTGATGAACAGTCATATTATCAATATTTAGCAAATTATTTTACTATTTGAATGGACTTCTAAGTTTATATCAATTAATGATTTTCTCTCCCTTTTAACATAGTTAAAAAAAACAATTATCACAAGTTCATAACAAGCTTCAACTAATACTACTAAAATTATTCAACTTTCTAATCACGCCATGCAAGTGAATTAAAACCAAGGGTCATGCCATGCTAAAGTGCTCGAGGTTGCTAGTTGGGATAGCGAGTGAAACACAGTTCGGTGCGTTCGGCTTTATTAATCAAACAAAGTCATAAAACAATTTCAAATATAAACATTATATATTATCGGAGGAAGCTAATCGTTTAGAATCGGTGGTAGTGGGTGGTTTCGAGTGCTCACGTATTTGCTTTGTCCCCGGTTACGGCCTACCAACCAAGTACCAACAACAGAAAGTGCGATGCCGGTCGCAAATAGGTGTCCACAGATATCGTTCGAGGCAAGCGACCTACAATAACGTTTGAGGGAACATATGAACGTGTCGCCCAGTGAATGGTGGAAAACAATAATACACATAACAACATTCGGTCTGCGCTTACTGTTTCAGCGGCTATTTGCTGTGGAACTAATGTCCAAGGTCGGAATATCTGAAAAACAACGAGCAGACGGCCATGTTAGTTGCTGGTGTATTTGAGTCTCCCACACACTGTAACTAGGTGGACGAGTCTAACTTAATACAACAGGCCACGGTCCACGGAATCACGACAGGATGATCGTCATTGTCAATGGTTCTCATATGAAGTAACAATGAGAGAAGGCTTGAACAAACCAGCAACTAAATTAATGAGCCCTAGTATATTGGTGCCGGTGTACGAAAACGAGTACGTGCAGGTATCGCGGAGGGGGGATACATTACACGTAATATAATCTAACGCACATTTAAAATTCGAATTGTGTAAAAATTTTGTACGCTACAAACGCACTTTATTTGTATATTTGTTGGATTTTCTCGCCAAATCATTCCACTAGTACCGGTGGGAAAGCTTCAGTGCATTTTAAATTTTAAGAAAAAGCAGCAGAGATTTAGTTCGTAGACCATCACTCAAAATCAAACTAACTACCAGGAAACCGTTAAGCGAGGTTATCATTCGACACACAAATGTTACGAAACGCGTCGTAAAACTTGCAATGCATTTCATGTACCAAACTTTTGAAGCGTGAAATCATAAAACCGCAGGAGGAACAGCAATGTGGTTCATACGCCTAAAGCTAATCCTAGATTAAACATATCTAGTTCGCCCCAGGAGTGCAGACTGCGGTGTGGGGGCGTGCGCATACCGGCGCACGCGCACCGCGTGCGACGCACGACGCACGCCCCGCGTACTATACAAGCGCACTACGCCAATTTATCTGCCCGGATGCCGTCAGTGGTGCAAAAGTAAAAAGTGAAATCAACTCTACAAGTGATCGCAGGCAGTAGTCACAGTCGTTCGTATATACATGAGGGAGCGCAGATGAATCAGGTAGTGCGCCTCTCGTGTTGTGGGTGAGGGCCGACTCGACCGTGGTGTGTGTGCGGAGGGCGTGGTGCTGCATGACCGCGTCGAATGTGTGTTGGTGAGGGGCGGTGGCGGGCGGTGCGGGGGCGACGGTGGCGGCGGTGGCGGCGGGGGCGGCGGGGGCGCTCACGTCGTCGGCGCGCAGCGAGGCCAGCCGCAGCGCGTCCGCCGAGCCCGGCTCCGCGTGCAGCGCGCGCCGCAGGTCCAGCACCTGGCACACACGCGATACAGTCACACGTACCTGCCGCCTCACCGGCGCCACGCGCCCCGCGCGCATACTCGCCGACGCGCCTCGAGCTGCTGAGCGAACCGAGTTAATACAACCAGACAGTCGCGTGTGACTCAGGTGCACACTCGACGCCCCGTCTTTGCCAATTATTCAATTAAATAATATTATATTTAATAGCACAAAAAATAATTTTGGTGGTTAATAATTTTGGGAGATAAGTGCACGTGCGATTGTCTGTTTATTGTTAAGTAAAATGAAACAATTTGACTCATCAGCAATGAAATAAATTTATTAATAATAAAGTAATGAATAACACCGACACGACATCACGACGACGACTCTCTTCTATTGTATGTACATTACAAATACACAATTTAATGAAATAAATATAGTTCACATATAAATATGGAACATAAAATACGAAGAGAACTTACCTTCAGAATCATCGCCGATAAGTGGCACATCACTCGAACCGAAACATTTGAAGAGATTTACAAAGCCGTGGACTGAAACTTGTACTGTTAAGCCATGTCCATCAAAGTGCAACATTTTCATAAAAGTGCAGACAGTTAAAGAATTCTTTAATTACAGACAATGCATAATAAAACTATAAAAGTGACGCGAAATTATCTTTTTTTTGTTTCTCCTTTTTACGTGCGTGAAATAACCAATACTGCTCAAACTTTATTCAAGCTACTGTAAAACTACGGTATACTCGTATGTCCGCGGAAATATGAACATGGTAAACAAAGGTACCTTCCTAGCCGCGTTCGCCTTTAGTTCTTGAGGAGACGCGGCCATGTTGGAGAAGGGGACGTCCACATTGAACTTGATGGAGTGCAACAGCTGGACCACCACGTTGGACACATTTTTGAAGGAAAGCTTACGACGCGATCCTGAACCGAGCCCGACGCCCGCCGACAGGCACATCTGCAAATAAAAAGTATATTTAAAAGCAAAAACGTAAAGTGAATTACATTTTTACAGCCGACACGAACAAATAAGCAGTTTGTTTCACAAGGCAGTAAGACGTTAGCCGCATCTGCGTTATGTTACCTTAATACTTTATTAAGTTTCTGCCGCGCGGACATTACACATTTTATTGCTTAGGTGTACATTATATTGTAATTATATAAATATTTCCAAGTGAGTTTTACGTGGGTAATAAAATTCCCAACACATAAAGTGGACTTTGTCTTTTAACAAGTCTGATTATTTTACACATGCTGTTTTCAGACAGTGTGTTAGTTCGCAATATTTGTAGAATTTGAAGTAAAAGCCAGTATACATAAAGAAAATAATACATCGGAAAATAATAGTCAATGAGTGCGATATTACCTTTCTCCGTCTGGGAGGCGGTATAATGAAGTAGGTCTGCACGGAGTGATCCCTGAGATAGGCGTTGCGGCTGGCGCCGTGGCCTGGCTCTACCTCGTACGCACCGCCGAGGCACTCCAGCGTCGCTTGCGTTATATGCACGCGTCTGGAATGGTATATTCGTTCTTTCATATTATATTGTTTACTTTATTTTAAATAAAATATTACGCTCAAAACACACGTGTGTTAATATTAGTGCAACAGCCAAATCTTAAATCTATAGTATAATGACTAGACGATATGTTAAACCGAATAATCTTCCCACCTCATAGTCTGGTCAAACGAGATTTTTTTTAGGCGACCTAGTAAACAGTGCCGAGGGAAATAGTCTCATTACCCCGGTTCCCCGCCAGCCTCCATGTTGTTGGCGAGCGTGACGTCGTTGGACCAAACATCGTACTGCCACTTGCGCAGGCCCAAGACGCCGCACAGCACTCGCCCCGTGTGGATACCTACGCGCATGTTCAACTGCACGTCCGTGGCTTCTACCACCGACCTGAAATATCATTTTTTTTTTTGTACAAATGATTGCCTATGTCTGCATATAGTGCAGCATGCGGAGCAGCAAAAATGGAATAAACTGCCAAGAAAATATCTTGGGATCACTCCCAAGGCGCCCTTCTGAATATCGAAGTGACATGAATGTTGTTTGTTAATTATAATAGCTCGCTATTAGTTACACTTCGAAGTTGTCGGGTGGCAATAAATAAAAAAACCTTAAATTTATTATATTCTGAATGTGACAAAAAATCAAACAAAAACACATTCATTCTAACCTGTAAAACCGCTACTGATATTTCAATGTCTGTGAATACTAACTATGACACAATTAAAACATAAAATCGTACATCAATAAAAATAACGAAGTAAAAAAAATAAGGAAGATCTTTATATCAATCTGATTTATTTACTAAAGCAATAAATCTTATTTAAAAACACGCGTAACTCTTACGATTGGAATGGACGCGTATAAGACGAATGGCAATAAATTTGGCAAGAGCTACCTCACACGGGAATGTTATAGGTAAGTTCTAAATAAAAATACGCGAATGTAAACAAACTCGGGTGCACGTTTGTTTCAACTGTTTATTTATTTTATTAGTGGAAATCTTTAAGTCTCGCATTCACCAGGCAACAATTGATGCGCAACACGTAAAGTACTCGACCCTGCGTTCAACTTAATGCTTAAAGCAAGTCAGCATTAACCTGTAACATTTATTTCTAATTTGCGTTCACTTGTCATAGATCGTCATCTTCGAAGTGCGGTTCGATAAAATTTAAAAACGGCGTATTCTCGATGTTCTGTTACAAATAAATGCTCTAGTCTATACTGACCTTAAGATCACGCATGTTTACATGCAATGTCGCGTCAATTGTTCCCTAGCGAATAGGTGTCTTTGCACATCCAGCCCAAAAATAACTAAGGTGGTTTGTTTTCACGTTATTTTTATTGCAAAATTCAATTTTTCTGTCGCAATATATTTCTGTTATCACTTTCGCCCACACTTGGACTATAAATATTTTAATGTCAAATGCACTTGCACTGAAATTAAGCTGAATAATAAAGAATTGAGTCATTAGTTATTCCTTAGTAGGTTAATTTATATCGACTCAAAAAATATGGTAGGTGGCGCTTCTCCAAACCGCAATCATAACAATATAAATATTTTTCTCGCGTCCCAGAATGTCGACGATGCGAAATATCACGTTATCTGCAATGAACTCAGGAAGAATTCTAAATTATTAAGCAACAAATACACGTTCTTCAGACCATACATTAGCAAATTAAAAGGTAAGGTTAATCGTAAACCTGAGTACGGAACATTTGGATTTCCAAGTCGTATCTAATTCCTCTACGTTTCTCGATGACTTCCATTTGGAGCCGAATAATTGTATACTGAGCTTTCTAAATTCTCTAGATTTCGCGCCAAAGATCTACGGCGGCACCGGATGGATGCTGCGATTAACATGCCGTAACATTTTCTTAACCTCGTGAAGATATACGATCCATTTCTGGCACCAAATTACGGGCTCAACTATACGATACTGGCACTAAGCTTTATTCGCATACTAATAAAACAAACATTAAATGTATTTCCAGTTAACAACTTCGCACGAGGGTTAAAACTGTCTCTGAATTGGCACTAAACGCCATCATGCTGTGGAGCAGGAAGGGAAATAAACCCAATTGTCCATAGGCACCAAAGATTTTGATGGATTTCTGTAACAGTACCGCAGGTTCAGTCTATCTCTGTGTAAAAGTGCACCCACTTCTGAATACAGTGATAGAATTGTGGCATACGACAGGCATCCTCGACTTACGTCGTTTCGATTTACGTCGCCTTAAGTTACGTCGTCTCGAGTTACGTCGAACATTGTTTTGACACTATTCCTCAAGAATACGTCAATTGTTTCGAATTCCGGCATAGGAGAATTCATTTGTCACTTGTAAAGTTACACACATATACCAAAAATAACTACTGATTCCATAAGTACATAATTATTTAAAGAAGTTGCTTTTGAAAATGCAGTTTTATTTTAATTTCGAGTCCTTGTCCTAACCTAACCTAACCTAACCTAACCTTAACTCATGTAAACATATGAAAAAATAGGTCTCGACTTACATCGTTTCGATTTACGTCGCGTATTTCGAGAACCTAACATGCCGTAAGTACGAGGACTGCCTGTATTACATATAGGTCATTCCTAATGCGCACCATTTATCTTTTTACGTAGTTATTGCTCGTCGCTTTCTCTAGGTCTGCACAACTGCAGGACGTCCCACTCCACGGTTATGTAAGTGCATACTCACAAATCCAATACTTCAACGATTATAATCGGTTCTTCTGAAAAATTGGCTAGCTCACTACCACTCAAATTTAACTGGTTCTTGTATGCGAATTTTACCAATTTGTGATACTCACATATTTGAATAGTCTGTATACCAATACAAGTGACCACACTTTAAAAAAATGGACATCAAATTAGAATATCTATCATAGAAATTATTTTAACAAAGATTACAATGTGCAATTCAATAAGCTGTGAAGGTTTCTTGAAGACAAATGAATCTAGTTAAAGGAAGTGCAATATTACGTCTTTACGAGGGAATACTAACCATAATATCCTCTCTAGGAGTATGTTTGTTCATTTAGCAAGTAAAATAGGTCGATGATCACAATCATAATACTCATTCTCTGTTTACACATTATAGATGCTAATATGTGTTCAAGAAATGTTTCATGTGAACAACAAACGATTACAACTTCGTTTACGATTTTCTTTGAAGTAATAACACTGATATTTGATTTACTGCAACTATTTAAACTTCAGACTTTATCGGGACAATAATCACAGTTTATAGCTTTTTTAACTACCCACTTCGTTAGTTATATGAAAATCATTGCAGAGGGGTCGGAGATTAATTGATGTTCCTCTTTCAAAATGTGAGCTGCCGTATAATATACAATGTAAGCATGAAAAATATAGTGACTTTTTGCTCAAAACTGTACCACTGAGTTTATTTTATCTCATAAAATGTCTTGTCATACTTTAAGCGAATAATTGCGCAATTTACGTTAGTTAATAAAGCAGCTGTCAGTCTGATGACAACAGACTCATATTTTTTCATTAATTTACGACACAAGCCGACGTACGAAACAACGGCTTGGAATGGTTTATGGGTTAACTTCCCAAGACGCTTCATTAGACGACTTTAAATACTGTGGCTTCTTAAAATAAAGCAATGATCATATTTAGCGGATAAAAAATGGGTCGGCGCACCTGACTGACGCATTACATGCTCAACGATACGGCCGCCCCACGTCAGATTAGCTTCATCTTCACGTGTTTTATGTTTCGCAAAATGCACCGCTTGTTTGGCAAAGTGAATCGATAAGTAATTTAAATGGTTATTGAGATACCGTCCGGAAATAGGTCAACGAATGCGAGCTGCAACGGTGTCTGGATTTCATTCTGCAGTTCCCTGTCAATACC